>NC_090256.1:58012019-58037019 GCF_037325665.1 Littorina saxatilis | reverse complement strand
AGTTTTGTTTGTATATTTGCAATCAAATACAGCATGAGCTCAAACCATGAGTTTTACATTTTAAAAATACGCCATCATATATACTTGAAATACTCTTATAGCTTTCCTTACGGTACAAACAAGATTGAGTGTGAACATGGCCGGCTAGCTGCTACTTTCCCGCGTGACCGAAGTTTATTTGTTTTCTTAGTTCAAGTTAATATCGAAAGAAGAGACATTCTTGCGAATGTTGTACAGCACATTGATGATATGTTATCCGAGACGAATGTCGCCTCGGGATCTCAATCTGAGTGCTGGTCCCAGTGCGAGTGCCACGTGGTGGCGGTGATAGTTGACAAGTTAAAATTGTGTAGCCAAGGACGGATGGAAAGCTGTTAACGTCAACTCGAGAACAACCGACGGATCCAGCGAGTAAGTGATTTTGGTTTTTCTTGCTTTAATGTTAGTTTTGCTGTTATACAGTGGGGGGGGGGGGGGGGGGGAGTACATACTGCTGTATCTGTATATGTAGATGTAGGTGTTTTGTCCTGTTACAGTGGGGGGGGGGGGGGGGGAAGTACATACTCATGATACTGCTGAATCTGTAGCTGTAAGTGTGGTTTGCACTGTTACACTTGGGGGGTGGGGTGTATGTATACTGATGTATCTGTAGCTGTAGGTGTGTGTATTGCATTGTAACACTTGGGGGGGGGGGGGGGGGTACATATTGATCTATCTGTAGCTGGTGGTGTGTTTTGCACTGATGCACACTTGGGGGGGGGGGGGGGGTGTACATACTGCTGAATCTGTAGCTGTAGGTGTGTTTTGCACAGTAACACTGGGGAGGGGGGGTGTACATACTGCTGAATCTGTAGCTGGAGGTGTGTTTTGTACTGTTACACTTGGGGGGGGGGGGGGCGGTTGTACATACTGATGTATCTGTAGCTGTAGGTGTGTTATGTACTGTTACAGTAGGGGGGGAGGGGGGTTGAACATACTGCTGTATATGTAGCTGTAGGTGTGTTTTGCACACAGGGGGGGGGGGGGGGTTGAACATACTGCTGTATCTGTAGCTCTAAGTGTGTTTTGCACTCTACACGGGGGAAGGCGGTGGAGTGTTGTACATACTGCTGTAGGGAAGTTTTGTACTGTTACATTGGTGGCAGCGGGGGGAGGGGGGTGTACATAAATTCTGAATCTGTAGCTGTAAATGAGTTCTGTACTGTTGCAGTGGGGGGGGGGGGGGGGGGGTTGTACATACTGCTGTATCTCATAATCTGTAGCTGTAGGTGTGTTTTGCACTGTTACACGGGGGGGGGGGGGGGGGGGGGAGGGGGGTTGAACACACTGCTGTATCTGTAGCAGTAGGTGCGATTTGAGCTGTTACAGTTGGGAGGGGGGGGGGGGGGTGTACATACTGCTGTAGCTGTAGGTGTTTTTTACACTGTTACACTTGGATTGGGGGAGGGTTGTACACACTGCTGTATCTGTAGGTTTGTTTTCCACTGTAACACTGGGGGGAGGGGGGGGGGTTGTACTGCTGTAGCTGTAAGTGAATTTTGCACTGTTACACTTGGGGGGGGGGGGGTGGTACATACTGCTGTATCTGTAGCTGCATGATATACTGCTGTAGCTGTACGGGGAGGGGGGGTACATACTGCTGTAGCTGTTAGTGATTTTTGACTCACATGCGAAGCAAAAGTGAGTCTATGTACTCACCCGAGTCGTCCGTCCGTCCGGACGTCCGAAAAACTTTAACGTTGGATATTTCTTGGACACTATTCAGTCTATCAGTACCAAATTTGGCAAGATGGTGTATGATGACAAGGCCCCAAAAAACATACATAGCATCTTGACCTTGCTTCAAGGTCAAGGTCGCAGGGGCCATAAATGTGTTCTAAAAAACAGCTATTTTTCACATTTTTCACATTTTCTCTGAAGTTTTTGAGATTGAATACCTCACCTATATATGATATATAGGGCAAAGTAAGCCCCATCTTTTGATACCAGTTTGGTTTACCTTGCTTCAAGGTCAAGGTCACAGGAGCTCTTCAAAGTTGGATTGTATACATATGTTGAAGTGACTTTGACCCTGAACTATGGAAGATAACTGTTTCAAACTTAAAAATTATGTGTGGCACATGTTATGCTTTCATCATGAGACACATTTGGTCACATATGATCAAGGTCAAGGTCACTTTGACCCTTATGAAATGTGACCAAAATAAGGTAGTGAACCACTAAAAGTGACCATATCTCATGGTAGAAAGAGCCAATAAGCACCATTGTACTTCCTATGTCTTGAATTAACAGCTTTGTGTTGCATGACCTTGGATGACCTTGACCTTGGGTCAAGGTCACATGTATTTTGGTAGAAAAAATGTGTAAAGCAGTTCTTAGTATATGATGTCATTGCTAGGTTTAGTTGTTTGACCTTGACCCTGAAGGCCAAGGTCATGTAAAGGTCAAGCATGTGAGTCGTATGGGCTTTGCCCTTCTTGTTTATACTGCTGTAGCTGTACGGGGAGGGGGGGTATACTGCTGTAGCTGTTAGTGATTTTTGCACTGTTACAGGGGGGGGGGGGGGGGGTGGAGTACATACTGCTGAATCTGTAGCTGTAAGTGTGGTTTGCACTGTTACACTTGGGGGGTGGGGTGTATGTATACTGATGTATCTGTAGCTGTAGGTGTGTGTATTGCATTGTAACACTTGGGGGGGGGGGGGGGGTACATACTGATCTATCTGTAGCTGGTGGTGTGTTTTGCACTGATGCACACTTGGGGGGGGGGGTGTACATACTGCTGAATCTGTAGCTGTAGGTGTGTTTTGCACAGTAACACTGGGGAGGGGGGGGGGTGTACATACTGCTGAATCTGTAGCTGGAGGTGTGTTTTGTACTGTTACACTTGGGGAGGGGGGGGCGGTTGTACATACTGATGTATCTGTAGCTGTAGGTGTGTTATGTACTGTTACAGTAGGGGGGAGGGGGGTTGAACATACTGCTGTATATGTAGCTGTAGGTGTGTTTTGCACACAGGGGCGGGGGGGGGGGGGGGGTTGAACATACTGCTGTATCTGTAGCTCTAAGTGTGTTTTGCACTCTACACGGGGGAAGGCGGTGGAGTGTTGTACATACTGCTGTAGGGAAGTTTTGTACTGTTACATTGGTGGCAGCGGGGGGAGGGGGGGTGTACATAATTCTGAATCTGTAGCTGTAAATGAGTTCTGTACTGTTGCAGTGGGGGGGGGGGGGGTTGTACATACTGCTGTATCTCATAATCTGTAGCTGTAGGTGTGTTTTGCACTGTTACACGGGGGGGGGGGGGGGAGGGGGGTTGAACACACTGCTGTATCTGTAGCAGTAGGTGCGATTTGAGCTGTTACAGTTGGGAGGGGGGGGGGGGGTGTACATACTGCTGTAGCTGTAGGTGTTTTTTACACTGTTACACTTGGATTGGGGGAGGGTTGTACACTGCTGTATCTGTAGGTTTGTTTTCCACTGTAACACTGGGGGGAGGGGGGGGGGGGGGTTGTACTGCTGTAGCTGTAAGTGAATTTTGCACTGTTACACTTGGGGGGGGGGGGGTGGTACATACTGCTGTATCTGTAGCTGCATGATATACTGCTGTAGCTGTACGGGGAGGGGGGGTACATACTGCTGTAGCTGTTAGTGATTTTTGACTCACATGCGAAGCAAAAGTGAGTCTATGTACTCACCCGAGTCGTCCGTCCGTCCGTCCGGACGTCCGGAAAACTTTAACGTTGGATATTTCTTGGACACTATTCAGTCTATCAGTACCAAATTTGGCAAGATGGTGTATGATGACAAGGCCCCAAAAAACATACATAGCATCTTGACCTTGCTTCAAGGTCAAGGTCGCAGGGGCCATAAATGTGTTCTAAAAAACAGCTATTTTTCACATTTTTCACATTTTCTCTGAAGTTTTTGAGATTGAATACCTCACCTATATATGATATATAGGGCAAAGTAAGCCCCATCTTTTGATACCAGTTTGGTTTACCTTGCTTCAAGGTCAAGGTCACAGGAGCTCTTCAAAGTTGGATTGTATACATATTTTGAAGTGACTTTGACCCTGAACTATGGAAGATAACTGTTTCAAACTTAAAAATTATGTGTGGCACATGTTATGCTTTCATCATGAGACACATTTGGTCACATATGATCAAGGTCAAGGTCACTTTGACCCTTATGAAATGTGACCAAAATAAGGTAGTGAACCACTAAAAGTGACCATATCTCATGGTAGAAAGAGCCAATAAGCACCATTGTACTTCCTATGTCTTGAATTAACAGCTTTGTGTTGCATGACCTTGGATGACCTTGACCTTGGGTCAAGGTCACATGTATTTTGGTAGAAAAAATGTGTAAAGCAGTTCTTAGTATATGATGTCATTGCTAGGTTTAGTTGTTTGACCTTGACCCTGAAGGCCAAGGTCATGTAAAGGTCAAGCATGTGAGTCGTATGGGCTTTGCCCTTCTTGTTTATACTGCTGTAGCTGTTAGTGATTTTTGCACTGTTACAGGGGGGGGGGGGGGGGGGTGGAGTACATACTGCTGAATCTGTAGCTGTAAGTGTGGTTTGCACTGTTACACTTGGGGGGTGGGGTGTACATACTGATGTATCTGTAGCTGTAGGTATTGCATTGTAACACTTGGGAGGGGGGGGGGGGGTACATACTGATCTATCTGTAGCTGTAGGCGTGTTTTGTACTGTTACACTTGGGGGGGGGGGGGCGGTTTGTACATACTGATGTAGCTGTAGGTGTGTTATGTACTGTTACAGTAGGCGGGGAGGGGGGGGGGGTTGAACATACTGCTGTATCTGTAGGTCTAGGTGTGTTTTGCACTCTGCACGGGGGAAGGCGGTTGAGTGTTGTACATACTGCTGTATCTGAAGCTGTAGGTATGTTTTGTACTGTTACAGTGGTGGCAGCGGGGGGAGGGGGATGTACATAATTCTGAATCTGTAGCTGTAAATGAGTTTTGTACTGTTACCGTGGTGGGGGGGGGGGGGGTTGTACATACTGCTGTAGCTGTAGGTGTGTTTTGCACTGTTACTAAGGGGGAGGGGAGGTGTACATACTGCTGTAGCTGTAGCTGTAAGTAATTTTTGCACTGTTACACTTGGGGGGTTGTATATACTGCTGAATCTGTTGCTGTAGGTGTGTTTTATACTGTAATACTGAGGGGGGGGGTGTATACGGCTGTATCTGTAGCTGTAGGTGTGTTTTGTACTGTTACAGTGAGGGCGGTAGGGGCGGGGGGTTCTACATACTGCTGTAGCTGATGTGTTTTGCACTGTTACACTGGGGGGGGGGGGGGGGTTGTACACACTGCTGTATCTGTAGGTTTGTTTTTCACTGTAACACTGGGGGGATTGGGGTTATACTGCTGTAGCTGTAAGTGAATTTTGCACTGTTACACTTGGGGGGGGGGGGGGGGGTGGTGGTGGTACATACTGCTGTATCTGTAGCTGCACCCAGCCAGCAAGACATTAGCGGCCGATAGTCGGCCGAACACCCTTCAAAAAGTCGGGCAGGTGACGTCAAAAGATACGACGCGGGTGTTGGCCCGACTAACTTTTGCAAAGAGGCAACGAGGAGGCCGACAGGCGGCCGAACACCTGTACTATGGCGGCACGCATCCGGTCCGATGTTAATCGGCCCGATGGCTTGTTGGACCTGCGGCCCGACACCTTATGCCGACATCGTCCCGATGTCTTCCCGCTGAAATCGATATCTTCCCGATGTCGGCATAAGGTGTCGGACCGCAGGTCAAACAAGTCATCGGGCCGATTAACATCGGACCGGATGCGTGCCGCCATAGTGCAGGTGTTCGGCCGCCTATCGGCCGCCTCGTTGCCTCTTTGCAAAAGTTAGTCGGGCCAACACCCGCGTCGTATGTTTTGACGTCACCGGCCCGACTTTTTGAAGGGTGTTCGGCCGATTATCGGCCGCTAATGTCTTGCTGGCTGGGTAGTAGCACAGAGATATAGACGTGTGACTAGTAGGCGCTAGTCTTGCACGCAGTCTGTGACCTACACATCCCCCATTGGTCATTCCAACAGTCTCTACGCAATGCGCACTGGTCACTGTGTGGATTTGTCGAGGAACACAAATCAAACCTATAACTAAACGTTCTATAAACTAAGTTTTCTTGTTTGTTTGTTTGTTTGTTTGTTTGTTTGTGTGTTCGTTTGTTTGTGTGTTTGTTTGTGTGTTTGTTTGTCTGGGTTTTTGCTTGTTTGTTAACGTTAGCCTACACTAGGAGTATATCTGTTTTTATTTCATGAGACTAATGAGACTCACTTTGTAAGACATGAATAACGCCTCACTGGTCAAAGTTAAACGTATGCTGTGTTGGTGTGCAGGGCTTCTCGCATCATCAACTAAGTGTGTGTCAACCCCCCCCCCCCCCCCCCCCCCCCTCCTCCCCGTCCCGAACCTCTTCCAGAAAATCGTCTTCAAGTACATATTTCGAAGGTTGAGCTTCAGATACCTGTTGTACTTTATTTGCGATTCGTTTATGTGCAAAATATTTGTTCAATGAGTCAAGTTTTTTTTGTGTGTGTTTGTTTTAAGGGCGCTTTTGTTTACGATAACTTAGGCCATACGAAGATTTATTACCTAAAATATTTACGTTTACGTGAGTTAATGATGCGTGATATGCGGCCATTGAACTGAACATGATTCACCTTATATCCATCATCTGCTGTAATCTGTCAAGTGGAATTTGGTATCAAAAAAGAACTTAGAACGCATGAAAAACACAAATTTCAAGAACCATAGATACTGAAAGAGAGAGAGAGAGAGAGAGAGAGAGAGAGAGAGAGAGAGAGAGAGAGAGAGACAGAGACAGAGACAGAGACAGAGACAGAGACAGAGACAGAGTGTTTCTTTTTCTTTGACTTTTTTTTCTTTACCCTCTCACATTCTTTTGTTTTTTTCTTTCTTCACTCCATCTCTTTTCCTTCGTTCCTCTTGCATTTGGTTTATTGTATACTTTTCATGTTTCGCTGAGACACTTTCTTCAAGCCTGGCAAATACTACAAACGCACAAACGCACGAACGAACACACACACACACACACAAACACACACACACACACACACACACACACACACACACACACACACACACACACACACACACACACACACACATACACACAAACACAAATTTCTTTAACGTAGCCACTAGTTATTACCGTTTCTGCACTGATCCAATGTTTTAAAAAACCAGATTCGCACTGTTAAACATTGGCCATTTGTTGGACTTCCAAAACCATCTGCCCTACGTTATACATAGCTGTTTTGGAATTGATTAAAAAAAGAAAAAGAAAACAAACAAACGATAAAGTCTACAATTCACGACTCTGAAGGTTAGTGTAAATCGAACGCGCTTGAGAAATGGAATGTATTAATAAACAAGTCGCGTAAGGCGAAATAACAACATTTAGTCAAGCTGTCGAACTCACAGAATGAAACTGAACGCACTGCTTTTTTCACCAAGACCACATACTCGTAGTTTCGTCAGTCCACCGCTCGTGGCAAAGGCAGTGAAATCGACAAGCCATGCAGAATATTGTGGTAGTGGTCGCGCTGAGCAGGATAACACGCTTTTCTGTATGTCTATTCTTTTTAGCTTACTGAGTTTTTTAAAATCCAAACATATCATATCTATATGTTTTTGGAATCAGGGACCGACAAGGAATAAGATGAGATTGTTTTTAAATCGATTTCGGAAAAATAATTGTAATCATAATTTTTATATTTTTAATTTTCAGAGCTTGTTTGTAATCCAAATATAACATATGTATATGTTTTTGGAATCAGAAAATGACGAAAAATAAGATTAAATTGTTTTTGGATAGTTTAATAAAAAATAATTTTAATTATAAGTTTCCGATATTTAATGACCAAACTCATTCATTACTTTTTAAGCTACCAAGCTGAAATGCAATACCAAAGTCCGGCCTTTGTCGAAGATTGCTTTGCCAAAATGTCAATCAATTTGATTGAAAAATGAGGGTGTGACAGTGCCGCCTCAACTTTTACAAAAAGCCGGATATGACGTCATCAAAGGTATTTATTGAAAAAATGAGAGAGAAAAAACGTCCGGGGATATCATTTCCAGGAACTCTCATGTCAAATTTCATAAAGATCGGTCCAGTAGTTTGGTCTGAATCGCTCTACACACACACACGCACAGACACACAGACACAGACACAGACACACACACACACACACACACACACACACACACACACACACACACACACACACACACACACACACACATACACCACGACCCTCGTCTCGATTCCCCCTCTATGTTAAAACATTTAGTCAAAACTTGACTAAATGTAAAAAGCAATCACTAAAAGCCTGCGAAGTTTACGTCAATACACTGAATGAACCTCAAAGGTTTGTTCCTAGTTCACTTCCTGTGGATCAAGTCTGGAGAGTGCAATATAATCAGTTAGCCCGTTTTAAACTTCACCGTCACACTCAAAGAAATTCAGAAAATGTGCCGTACTTTTCCAGTACGTTGCGTCACTTCCGTAGGGCTGCATTTTGAGATTTCACTAATCAGATTAAGCCTCGTTAACATCATGGTGATTGGATCTTAGAACATAATTGCATAATTATTATTTTTTCTTGTGCATCTTGCACGTCCGCTTTAAAGATGAATAGATTGAGGTTCTGTAGAATGCTTCGTTCAATTAAACGCTCCATAAACCAACAATTCTTGTTTTGTTTTTCTTTCTTCGAAGTTTGCTCTTCTTTCAGCGTGTACTTACGTACTTCCGGGGGCGGTGGAGATGACAGGCTAATTGTGGAGACTGCCTTCCTAAAGTAATGGTGCTATTAGCCTGCTGTGTGTGACTGTGACTGCTGTGGTGGGGAATTCAGTGTCCGACACTGTCCCTTTACCTTTGCGATGACCTTCCCAACGTCATCCTGCGGCTCCGACAGTGGCCGTGAAATAGCGATAGCAACTTCGATGGGAAATTACTGTCAACCCTAGGGCTCTCCCCAGCACAATTAACAGAGCATGGATAATCCCCCGAGTTTCTCTATATAGAATATGATCATGCGTCTCTTCGTAGTCAATTTATTTAGTACCACAGGAGTTTTAAATGTGGCCAGACAGATAAACAGTACACAGTACTGCACGCCCGCCCGCCCGGCTAAGGCGAGTTAAAATCGTGTCGGGCGAGTTCTAATTGCTAATTTACATGTACTGCGTTGTTTCGTCTTCTTCTTATTGGTCACGTGGAAACATGAAAGATTTCGTTGAGTGCCGGCAGTCGGTGAAACTCACAAAACATATTCAACAGCTTGCCGTCACTTTGGCAGAATCGCCGTTCTTTTTGACAGCATGGCAACAGTTACTTCAAACACTTTCTAATTTGCCAAAACTTGTAGTGCTGTTTCAACGAAATTGCTTAAAGAAAATACATTTCAGCCAATATTCCTGTTATAACTCGTGCCAAAAAGTTAAGTGAACCTGATATAAAATCTGAGTTACAATTTATTGAACTGCAAGAATCCCAGTATTTATGCTTAAAGTAATTTGACATTGTTCCTAGCTATTTGCTCAACTTTGTTTGAGGACAGGATCTTACCATGGCTGTAGCTATCTCACTTTATTTCTTCCCAAGGTTTCTCTGTAGCTGTTCGTACTTTCCCCTCCAAAATCGGTTCTGATGATCTTAGACACCCTTGGGGAGTGTGACTGGTCTGTTTGGAACTGGTTGTCGCACACCACTGCCCTCTCAGCCATTCCACCGGTGTGCTTAGCAGTCAGATTAAGCATAGGCCTGCTCAGTCGTCCATGACGAAACAATTGGTCTAGTTATAGAATAAAACGATTCCTGCATGATCAATCTTGATGTCATCGTCCTACAGTCTGAAGTACTAGACAGACTAGCCTTTTTAGAAAGGCATAACGACGTCACGAGGGACACCATCCCCTATACGTTTGCTGACACCAATTAACCTTAAACAACGTATAAGGTGGGTTTTCCGGTTGAAACTAAGCCTTCTCACACACTGAATAATTTGTCTCCTATAGTGACGTCGATTAGTTCAGATTTTGATATTTAAACGTTGTTTAATAAGATGCCAGCAACAATTACAATCATTCTGAAAATACCTTAAAATACAGTTCCATCTGCCACCTCTAGAAACAGTTTTTGCCATGCTCTGCCATTTCTGACTTGTTTAGCAGGTGACGCAAAATAATTTCTGAACAAGACGTGTTTTTTTGCTATAGTGATCGTGAATGTGTACGCCCGGAGGGGGTTTGCCCTTTGCGCCCCCGTCTCATTGGGCCCCCACACTTTTTTGTAGCAATAACAAAACGTGTCATTGGGCCCCCGTCTCTTTAGGCCCCCGTCTCATTGGGCCCCCGTCTTATTGGGTCCCCGTCTCATTGGGCCCCCACACTTTTTGTAGCAATAACAAAACGTGTCATTGGGCCCCCGTCTCTTTGGGCCCCCAGCATAATAAACAAGCCTGAACGGTATATTCTGTATTTCAGCAATGCAAAGGTACAACCCCTCCACGTTAAAGGCACAGTAAGCCTCCCGTAAACCATCACAGACTCTCCCTCGGCCATCCCATCTCTAACCCTGAACCCACCACCTAATTCACGCACACCAGTCTTTCTGTCCAAACAATGATGCCTGCAAAACATGGGGCACACGTCATCAGTTTCCCCGCATACTCAAAAACAGGTGACGTGTTCGTTTCCGTAGGATAATTATAGCCGTGACGAAATATATTTATCTTCCTGACGTGTTTTTCAAGCAAATATTAAAAAAATGTCTCTCCGACAATGTTTAGAGTTTGGCTTATCTGTCAAAATCACGTTTGAGATGTCCGTGTTTGAGTTAGCTATTTTTTGACAGAGTTTGGCTTATCCAAATTATAGATAGTCTTACAAAGAGGGGGTCTAGATTTTGGTTTCAGATATCCGATTTTTTTGCTTAAGCGTGTTTCGTTTAGGCGAGTGCGGCTGTACACACATTTACGCAATCCAGTAATGGGATGTAGACGCAGCTCATTACTTTAGATTATTTCAATTCGTCAGTTTTCGACGGACTGGTAATACTCACAAGAAGGCCGGCATGCCTAAATACCCCTTTGACCTTTAAATGACATTGAGCCTGAAAGGTCATAATATTTAGACTTGGGGGCCCAACGAGACGGGGGCCCAACGAGACGGGGACCCAACGAGACGGGGGCCCAACGAGACGGGGACTCAATGAGACGGGGGCCCAATGAGACGGGGGCCCAATGAGACGGGGGCTCAAAGACATCTTGCCCTCACGGAGAGCCAGATAGGCAAGCTTTGGATACATACTATTCATAAAGCTTATTTATTAAACAAAGTCAATAAGTCTAAACAAGTCGCGTAAGGCGAAAATACAACATTTAGTCAAGCTGTCGAACTCACAGAATGAAACTGAACGCAATGCAATTTTTCAGCAAGACCGTAAACTCGTAGCATCGTCAGTCCGCTCGTGGCAAAGGCAGTGAAATTGACAAGAAGAGCGGGGTGTTTCTGTACCTCTCTTCGTTTTAACTTTCTGAGCGTGTTTTTAATCCAAACATATCATATCTATATGTTTTTGGAATCAGGAACCGACAATAAATAAGATGAAAATGTTTTTAAATTGATTTCAAAATTTTAATCTTGATCATAATTTTTATATTTTTTATTTTCAGAGCTTGTTTTTAATCCAAATATAACATATTTATATGTTTTTGGAATAAAAAAAATAATGAAAAATAAGATGAACGCAAATTTGGATCGTTTTATAAAAAAAATATATTTTTTACAATTTTCAGATTTTTAATGACCAAAGTCATTAATTAATTTTTAAGCCACCAAGCTGAAATGCAATACACAAAGCTGAAATGCAATACACAAAGCCGGATATGACGTCATCAAAGGTATTTATCGAAAAAAATGAAAAAAACCTCCAGGGATATCATTCCCAGGAACTCTCATGTAAAATTTCATAAAGATCGGTCCAGTAGTTTAGTCTGAATCGCTCTATACACACACACACACGCACAGACACACACACACACATGTATACACCACGACCCTCGTCTCGATTCCCCCTCTATGTTAAAACATTTAGTCAAAACTTGACTAAATGTAAAAAGAAAAAAGAAAAAAGGTTGCTTATCTTTGCAGCTTCAGTTTATTAGGTGCAGCAGGTGTGTGTTTTTAAGTAGCTACATAAAAGGTGACAACATATTAAAATTTTGTGGAAAAAACCGTCATGGGGGATGTGTTTTCGTTATTTGGCTTCACACGATAAATTACAACCATACGTCTCTTTGTGATGGACTATTCAATGGACGCAAAGAGACGAACGAGAAGAAGAGGAAGAAGGAAAAAACTAGACGCAAAGTGATATTGTCGACAAAAAAGTGGTTGAGCAGTGTTCGACTGTTGCCAGAAAGATTGAAGATACAGTCCTTCCCGCGTACACTTTCTTCTTTTTTACATTTAGTCAAGTTTTCATTTTGTATTGCACGAGTGGGTTTTTACGTATATGCCCGTTTTTATTCCGCCAACTATTAGGCAGACATACGCCGCTTTCGAGGGCTGCATGCTTGGTATAGCTAGATAACGTTTGTGAGTACCAACAAACGATTTGGATGTTCTTCTGCCTTGCAATTTTGTGTGTGAGTGCTGTTTTGTGTGCAAGGACATAATGCAACTCTCTGCTTAATTGAGTATGTTGAAAACAATTTATCAATTTCACAATTAAAATGTAGGACCAAAACCCTCTTCCATCGCCAATCAATCAGCAGTTTGCATTTTCTGGTCTGACGTGCAAAGAACAAGACACTCACGTATGCGTTTGATTGATTGATTCCTGATGTACACGCACCTGTGCACAGTGCAGGCAATACACGCAACAGCTGGATGACGCATGACGATCGGTTATCTGTTTGTCATCGATCCTAGCCGACTGTCACTTACTTGGGTCTCATCCTATAATATCATATCCTGCAGAGATGTTCCCTTCCACAGAAGGAGCGACAAGAAGTGTGGCCGTCCCCCACTCCACTGCAAATCAAGCTCCGTGGAGTCGACTGGAGCTGGAGAAGACGACGACCTTCATCTCCCGAGCTGGACTGAGTGTGTAGCGCCAGCGAACGCCATGAAGAAGAAAAATCCTATACCCCCCCCCAAGAGGGAAGGAAATCACTCAGATGTGTACACAGAGCAAACATAATGTCAATTGGGAATGTCTGTTTTTTTGCCTGGGGGTATTTGTGTGTGTGTGTGTGTGTGTGTGTGTGTGTGTGTGTGTGTGTGTTAAAACATTGAGTCAAAACTTGACTAAATTTTAGTCAAGTTTTGACTCAATGTTTTAACATAGACGGGGAATCGAGACGAGGGTGGTGGTGATGATGTGTGTGTGTGTGTGTGTGTGTGTGTGTGTGTGTGTGTGTGTGTGTGTGTGAGTGTGTGTGCGTGTGCGTGTGTGTGTCTGTGTGTGTGTGTGTGTCTGTGTGTGTGTGTGTGTCTGTGTGTGTGTTTGTGTAGAGCGATTCAGAGAAAATTACTGAACCGATCTTCATGAAACTTTACATGAGAGTTGCTGAGTATAATATCCCCAGATTTCTTTCATTTTTTTGATAAATGTCTTTGATGACGTCATATCCGGCTTTTTGTGAAAGTTCAGGCCCTCATTTTTCGATCAAATGGATTGAATTTTTGGCCAAGCAATCTTCGACAAAGGCCCGACTTTGGTATTGTATTTCAGCTTGGAGGCTTAAAAATTAGATAATGAATTTGGTCATTAAAAATCTGAAAATTGTAATTAAAATAGTTTTTTTTATAAAACGATCCAAAAATAATGTCATCTTATTTTCCATGATTTTCTGATTCCAAAAACATATACATATGTTATATTTGGATTGAAAACAAGCTCTGAAAATTAACAATATAAAAATTATGATCAAAATTATATTTCCGAAATCGACTTAAAAACAATTCCATCTTATTTCTTGTCGTTTCCTGATTCCAAAAACATGTAGATATGTTATGTTTAGATTAAAAACAAGCTCAGAAAGTGAAAAAGCGTGCTACCCTGCTCAGCGCAACCACTACCGCGCTATACTGACTTTTCAATTTCACTGCCTTTTCCATGAGCGGGGGACTGACGATGCTATGCGGTCTTGGTGAAAAAATGCAGTGCGTTCAGTTTCATTCTGTGAGTTCAACAGCTTGACTAAATGTAGTAATTTCGCCTCACGCGACTTGTTTTTTTAAATAATGTTTTACATCACATTGGGCACGCGCGGGGCAAGGGAATGAACGGAATGATTAAAGGCACAGTAAGCCTCCCGTAAACCATCACAGATACGGTCAGGCTTTTACACACAGTACAAACACCCTTTCATTTAAACACTCACCGATTGAGAACATCCTAGGTGCCCTCCGTAAAGAGCGAACAATTTTCAAAGAATTTATTTTTGCGTGGTTTATCTTACCCCTGAGCCATCGTGAACCCGTGTGATCCAGTTTCCCTTTTTCACAATGTAGTCGTCAGTTAGTCATTTGAATGCGACTCGATGTGAGCTTATTTACAATAGCACGGTTTTATGCACGAAACAAACGGCTGTGGTTCACAAGAACTCTAGCGATGGCTTTTGACTGTTGAGAGGAACGGCGATATGCACTGATAAACCGTCGTCTGCTACGACCCTTGCGTGACCCTGCTTCCGGGCTTTTCTTTTTTCAAACTTTCACAACTTCGAATTGTACTGATCTTGTCTTGATGAAAAAAGAATTCTTTTATGATTAAAGAATGTTTGTGTAACAAGCTGTCAATTTATTATTTAGATTTTAAAAGTTAGGTCTAGCGCAAAAACGCACCACGGTCCGAAAACATTTTGATAATCATCGATTCACGGCTATCGCCAGTTTACATCGATAGAATGAGACCCGAAGGGAAATAACTCATGTTTGACCTGAGTTCAGGATGGGTCAAAAAAGTGTTCGAGACAATCTGCAAAATTAATTCTTTAAAAATTGCTCGCTCTTTACGTAGGGCACCTAGGATGTTCCCGTTTGGTGAGCGTTCAAATGGAAGGGTGTTTGTACTGTGTGTAAAAGCCTGACAGTATCTGTGATGGTTTACGGGAGGCTTACTGTCCGGGCGTGAATTCCGGTATTCATAACAGCCGTCCAGCACCAAAACGAGGCGCCATTGTTGTTGAGGACCAAGTCCACGAAAATAAATTCTTTGAAAATTTCTCACGCTCGACAGAAAGCAGCCAGGATGTTCCCGTTCGGTGAGCGTTCAAATGGAAGTATGCTTGTACTATATGTAGACGCTCGGGGAGCTCTGTGATGGTTTACGGGAGGCTTACTGTGCCTTTAACATGCAACAGAATACCAAATACATATCCACTTTACCGATTAAATCATACAAAACGAACAACAGCATGCAGCATTAACAGCGGCAGTGGCAGCAGCTACAGTAACAACAAGAAGAATAAGAACAACAACAGCAGCAAAACCAACAACGGTGACGACGACAACGTCGACGAAGTAACGCTTGCCTGGGGACATGTTCATTGTATTCCTTTACTGGTTGAGTTTAGATTCTACGAGCTAACTGGTTTCGCATTTTCTTTATTCCTACATTAACCGGACAAGGTCAATCCAATTTTTGGGGAATGAACGCATCAGGAAACCCTTGGTATAAACATGGAGCACCTTGAACTGGTTTTAGGTAAGTGACGGCATGCGATGATTTACACAGTGTTGAATGAATGACGTCACGGGATCAGAAAGCGGTAATCTTCACAAATCAGGACGCGCAGGAAGTTCTGGAGGCTAGGGCAGCCAGCGAAGCTTGGGCAGAGCGTGGCCAAAGTCCCAAACGCCAGTTGATGGCGCCATCTATTTTCTTTAAGCAGTTAAAATGTGACGGAGGCAAAAAGATCGCCGCTTGAATAGGTGATGCGCACGGAGAAAGGATGTTATGTATCATCACTCGCAGTGAGTCTAGTGTTGCAGTTTTGCCTTGTTTGTATTTTAAGGCAGGGCCAGAGGTTAATGGTTGTGCGAAACAAGGGGTGACATGAGGAGATGTGGGTGAAAGCTAGAGTTACTGTTCTTGGCTGCTTCAAGTCCTGCGTTCGGCTTTTTTTTCTCCAATACCAGGTCGTTTTCTGTCCATCTTCTGCCTATCTGCCTGAATTTTCGATCGAGATTCGTCGGTCAGGTCATGCATTAGTAAGTTTGTTTGTTTGTTTGCTTAACGCCCAGCCGACCACGAAGGGCCATATCAGGGCGGTGCTGCTTTGACATATAGCGTGCGCCACACACAAGACAGAAGTCGCAGCACAGGCTTCATGTCTCACCCAGTCACATTATTCTGACACCGGACCAACCAGTCCTAGCACTAACCCCATAATGCCAGACGCCAGGCGGAGTAGCCACTAGATTGCCAATTTTAAAATCTTAGGTATGACCCGGCCGGGGTTCGAACCCACGACCTCCCGATCACGGGGCGGACGCCTTACCACTAGGCCAACCGTGCCTGTCATTAGTAAGTGATCAGCGTGTGCGCGTGTGTGTATGCGTGGAGAAGAGGGAGAGAGAGAGAGAGAGAGAGAGAGAGAGAGAGAGAGAGAGAGAGAGAGACAATGACAATGACAATGACAATGACAATTCTTTATTTAACGAGGGTAGTAGATTAAGCAGAGAGAGAGAGAGAGAGAGAGAGAGAGAGAGAGCACCTTATTGAGCTTTAGTATGGAGCATTTAACTGAGTATACGGGCCAAGGCTATCACATTCAAAGCTAAACAGCCCGTATAGCTCAGACGTCACGTGACGGAAAGAATGCTATCACACCATTGAAATGACATTCTTTCCGTCCCCTATAGGCGACGAAATAGGTCACACTTTTCCGGCGTCGAAGCATTTTCCACTAAAAAGTGTGACCTATTTCGTCGCCTATAGGGGACGGAAAGAATGTCATTTCAATGGTGATAGCATTCTTTCCGTTACTGTAGCAGATCTCTGCTTAGAGCTATACGGGCTGTAATCATAGGCTATATAAGTTTAGCTTTGAATGTGATAGCCTTGGCTCGTATACTCAGTTAAATGCTCCATACAAAGCTCAATAAGGTGGAGAAAGAGAGAGACAGAGAGACAGAGAGACAGAGAGAGAGAGAGCGTACTAGAAATTGTGCTTTTACACAAATGTTTCTGAACTACGCATTCACGAATTCCATTTTCCGTATGAATCGACATTCAACTTTTGCAGAAAAAATTACAACACTTTTGATGAATTCTTCTTCTTCTTCTTCGTTCATGGGCTTAGACTCCCACGTTCACTCATGTTTTTAGCACGAGTGGATTTTTGCGTGTATGACCGTTTTTACTCCGCCATTCAGGCAGCATACGCCGATTTCGGGGGAGGCATGCTGGGTATTTTCGTGTTTCTATAACCCACCGAACTCTGACTGGATAACAGGATCTTTTCCGTGCGCACTTGGTCTTGTGCTTGCGTGTACACACGAAGGGGGTTAAGTCACTAGCAGGTCTGCACATAAGGTGACCCGGGAGATCGGAAAAATCTCCACTCTTAACCCATCAGGCGGCAGCGATCGGGATTCGAACTCACGACCTCCCGATTAGGAGGCCGACGTCTTACCACCACGCCACTGCGCCGTCTTTTTGATGAATATATGTCGAGTTTACGGGGGCAAACACATTACACATGATGGATTTCATAATCGACATGCACTTATAATGGCGTGAGATTAAAAGAAGAAACAAACGCGCACAAAAACAAAAACACCAATGAGAATTTTAATTGAGAGGGTGACTGTGGATGGGAACAAAACAAGAAAATGGAATAAGGAATAATGAAAGGGGTTAAGAATATTCAGCCAAGAAAAAGGTACCCCTCTTCCCCCCCCCCCACCAAATGTGTAAAACCTATTAGAAGTACTCTCTCTCTCTCTCTCTCTCTCTCTCTTTCTTCCTCCCTCTCTCTCTCTCTCTGGGGTCCTGATTTGGCCTATTATGGTCCGCTGGACCCGAAAAGCAACAGCTAACTAACTAACTAACTCTCTCTCTCTCTGCCTTTTCTCTCTCTCTCTCTCTCTCTCTCTCTCTCTCTCTCTCTCTCTCTCTCTCGCTTCTCTCTCTCTCTCTCTCTCGCTTTCTCTCTCTCTCTCTCTCTCTCGCTTTCTCTCTCTTTCCCTTTCTTTCTCTCTCTCTCTCTCTCTCTCTCTCTCTCTCTCTCTCTCTCTCTCTCTCTCTCTCTCTCTCTCTCTCTCTCTCTCTCTCTTTCTGTCTTTGTCTCTGTGGAATACTCTCCCGGAATCGGTTCGACTACCAACGAGTCTCAATACTTTCAAAAAACACCTTTCATTATATTTAATGTCACATTACCAAAAGTCACAGTGATGGAAGACTTCGATTTTGATTTATTTTCATAGTGATCATATTTGTCCATAGCATCAGTTTTTTGGCTCACGTAAGTGTAGCCTATGCGATCGTAACTTTGTCTGTCTGTGCGTGCGTGCGTGCGTGCGTCTGTGCGTGTGTATGTCTGTGGTAGAAAGTCTAACATTTGAAGACGTCACATTACATTGACGTCACATTATGACGTACTGAGAGGGTTAGACGTCACGCGAAGGAAGTACTGACAGTCTCGGTCATTATTATTTTGAGCGCGCCGAGACTAGTTGGCAGTCGTGTCCTTGTAAGTAGGCTACATGCAGACAGACAGATCTAGATCTAGTGTCTCGCTTTCTTGCACAGTTTCACCTATGCTCTTTCTGTGTGTGTGTGTGTGTGTGTGTGTGTGTGTGTGTGTGTGTGTGTGTGTGTGTGTGTGTGTGTGTGTGTGTGTGTGTGTGTGTGTGTGTGACGGAGTGATTGAGTTTGTGTTACTGTTTGTCGATTTCTTACGTGAGCCTTGATGGCTTCGCCTCTTGTTATCATATAAAAACTCAGTGTTGATAACACATTCACCTTTTGTTCAAACATGTATGTTCAGTAAATTCCCACTTTTGTACATGACGTAAGAACTCGTGTAAAGCCTGTAATGTGTACATAGTCCTGTACATTTAGTTTTTTTTTGCCTTTTTTATTTTTATTTTTATTTTAATTTTTTTAAGTGAATGTACGTGTATATATATATATATTTTTATATATATACTAATACAGAATTCAAGAAACTCTTTTTCCTCTGCACCACTCTACACAATGAAAGCTGGAAAACTTTTTAAAGCTTAACAAAGCTTATTTATACAACACAATAAAAAGTCCAAAACCAAGCCAGAATGTCGCATCTTTTTAAAATCCAAATTTTCTGCCCGCAGGCCTTCTTCAAAGGTACACAGACCAAGCGTCTATAGTTACAACACTATATATATATATATATATACTTTTAAAATGTCTTGGATCTGGGGACATCTGTAAGTGTGAGAGCGTGGATCTGGGAACATTCTGTGGTTATGGGAACATTAGCATGTTCTCATATCCAAGGTAACCTCAAAATGTAATTTTCGTGTTCAGCTTGACCATTGAGGGGTTTTAACTCGTGTTCCCAAAAGCATTTGAGTTCTGACTTGGTTGTCCCCCTTCCCTTGCTACAGATCTCTGCATCGTCAAACAATCTCTTCTGAGCTTTTAGCATTCTTGTGCTTACGACACTAAAAAAAAAATAAAAATATCTCTCTCTCTCTTTTTTTTTTTAACATTGCTGTGTAAAATAAAACTGTAAAATAACTATTTTACAGGTTTATTTCACAAGTTTATCTTATATTTTCTGAACATTTGGAAATAATTGCTTTACCTCAGTGAAATATTTATTATTGTTTAGAGCGTAAGCGATAAGCGATCCGGGCCTTTTCAAGAAATCTGAACAATGAACATGGTCGCTGCATGGGATTTTTTTCCCTTTCGTACAATCAGGCACACCACTCGTACAGGTAAGCCTTAGATTTTATGTAGCGCACTTTATAAGAACAGTGTTATATCTATTTATTTGAGTTAGGCATTGAAGATTTGAGAGGGCTTCTTCGCATCGAAGGAGTCTCTTCTGAGTGGGAATTCCGCTGTGAATTGATAGTTCTGGTCAATGGCTGTCTAATCGGCCCTCGAAGGCAATCACTGACGTGAAGTGCACCGGGAGTGACTATTGCAACGACTGTCGTGTCCAGCGTTGTGTTTGTCAATGAGGTTCTTGAAAGCATTTGTACTGGGAGCCCGTTTAATGTTAGTTGTTAGTTTGTTCCAGTCATTTGTAACTCTATAGCTGAAAGCAAATTTTCTTGTATTGTTATTAACTTATTATCATGTCTTTCTTTTTGTATTTTGTCAGTACTGTTACGTGTTACAACAATGTTAGTCTGCGGTGATTTAAAAAAGAAATCTTTGTTAGTGTCATCAATGTCGTTAAATATTATATACGCTTGTATTAGGTCCCCTCTCTTTCTTCTTGCCTTTAGTGTAGGCAAAGTCAAGTATCTTAGTCTCTCTTCATATGTGTAGTCTTTTATTTCGTAAATCAGTTTAGTAGCTCTTCTTTGGACTCTTGCGATTGATGTTGATTGGCGTACTAGTCTCGGAAACCAGGCAGGATTGCCGTATTCTAGATGAGGTCGTACTAGTGTACACTCCACTCTCTGTTCCAGGAGGCTGTTCTCTGAAAATCCACCAGTACCTAGGAATGGCAGTGACACTGTACTCTAGGACCAACACAGCTAGTGTTTCAAATGTTACCTTTTTGTTTCAGGAGTCCTTGAATATATTCTAGTCATTTTTTCCCATTTATTTTAAGTTCATATCATATTTGACAAATAGGTGGCGTGATCTAACCATGTTTACCTGGTTGATTCTGACGGTTGGCAGTTTAAGTTTCTGGCAATTGCCAAAGTTGAACGTTTATTGTCATTAAATGGCAAAATTAATTTGAAGTCACGTTATAACTTATTGTGGAAAATCAGCTCCCTCTCTCTCTCTTTCCCCTCCCACACTCACACACAAACACACACACATGCGTGTGTGCTGACACAAATTTGTGATTTACTTTAAAATTAACAAGGGTGCCGCGGTCAATTGTAGACGGTAAGACCTATTACTTTTTTAAAGCCAGGACATTTGGACCTATTGATTTCTTACGGTCAGGTCCAAATGACCTATTGTCCTCTAACGCTGGCAGCAACACTGATGTAGATGAAATATTCATGAGGACGTCCCTCTGCAATATTATCCCAGCTATCTAGATAGACTGGAAGAACAAAAAGTGATTGCATGGAGACCTGATCAGAAATAGAGGGTTATAACTGACATTTATCTGCAATTAAATTGCTTTAAACTGACGGTTGCCAAATTGGGTTGTGAGTGAAGCGTAGCTCTGGCTTGTCACTCACTTCCACTACACATAAATGCGCGCAAGGATTTAGTTCTTCAAACATTTCTGCTTTCTGTAGCTATGCAGGGTTTGTGGATGTGGAACGTGGGAATATTACAGTTTGGAAGGTGAGGATTCTGATAGACTCGATGCAAATTGTCCGAACTATAGCTATGGCGTGCCCCTTTAATAGCTCATAATGATTAGCCAAATATGGAAAGGCAAAACTAGATTCAAGTAGCTGAAAATTGAAACACGAATGGCGGCTTGATTGAAACTTTACGAAATGGAAATCCTGTGTTTTCCAACATATGAATGTACAAATCAGTGTTTTGGGTCTACAGAACACGACAAATCCCGTCCAAGTCCACTTCAACACAACTTCACAAGCCCATGTCTTCAGAACTTCACAATTCCATGTGTATACGAGACCACGAAAGTCACACATTGGCTGGATTCATGTCCTGACGACATATCTGTGGTAAGTTTAAAGGCTGTCTCCATGGTAAAAAAAAATACTGAAATAACCATTTGTTTCTCTTTCTTCTTTCAATTTAATGACTTATGCGCTAGACTTACTTACTTACTTACTGCCTTTCACGCCTGGTGGCGTGTAGGGCAGCGACAAAGGACCTCCACTTTTGTCTGTCTCTTGCAAGCCTTTCCAGGGTCGCCCAGGAGTGGTTGAGGTCCTTTGATTCCCCCTCCACTGTACGTCTCCAAGTCTGCTTGGGTCTTCCCCGCTTCCTCTTTCCTTCTGGGGTCCATCGAAGTGCCACCTTGGGAATGGAGTCGTTTTCCATTCGTAGTACATGGCCAATCCATCTCCATCTTCTCTGGGTTATGAGTGTCTCCATTTCTTCCATGTTGCATCGTTGGAGAAGGTCGTTGTTAGAGATCTTTCTGGGCCAGAATATTCTCTATGCGCTAGAGTTCGTATTCAATATGTTCCAGTGAAGATAATGACTCACTTTTCTAACCCGTATTCTCAAAAGCTCGGGAGAAAACGAAAGAAAATAATGTCCCTCTCCGGAAGTGACGTGTGGCTGGTGGCTTGATTCGGCCTTCCGCCATTTTGACAGAGATGGGAGAGTGAACCACAGCTTCGCGTAACAATCTGAACACGCATGCCGCATCAAATTGTCAATAGACAACCACTGATGTTGATAAAGTAAGAGATCTGTCTTACATAATTGAGTTTCGGCGCTGTTTGGTTGCAAAGAAATGTGCGCAGTCTATATCACAAGTAGGTTTGGAAAGTGCATTTTCCGATGATATCGACGCAGCTAGGTATCAGGATCAGGAATATTGCGTCGCGGAACCTTTCAGATTATGACGCAATGTTGGCAAGAGAGCGCCTCGCCTAGCCCTACTTAAAACGATTTAAAACCTATCATTTTGGAATTTGTTCTCTTCCATAAAAAGTCTGAAGTCCATTGCTACTAAATTAAATAGCCTCTGGACTTATTTGAAAAATACACCCTTTCCTAATAGTTTTCTTAGTGCTGGCAATCAATAGTACTAGTAATGAGAGGGATGCACGACTCGTACCCTTTGATGACAGTGAGGGGCGACATTTGTATTGTTGTAGGCTATAATACAAATGTCGCCCCTCACTGTCATTAGGGCTAAATGTCACTTTTGTTAACTCCTTCATGATACGAACCCACCTTACTGTCACGGGACGCAGGGGTGGCCACATTTTTGTCAATTCAGCTTTCCCCGGGTATGTAACATGTCATTTTTAACTTACCCGCACAAAAATCAGGTTACCCACAATCTGAATGCAAAAACTCGTCCCCACCCCTACACACAGTCATGGAGTTGCGCTCACGCACACTCCACTGTCGAAATCTAACCAAGGAAATTCGTCCTTCCATTCTGGCAAAAACCTTCTGACACGTTTTGATCTGTCGCAGTGTCGATTCTAGACCGCGCATTCCCGCAAATATGAAAGAAATCCCGCAAAAATAAAATTTGGATGCGCGCCTTTTCACGCAAAGAAATACCAATTCCCGCATTTTCAAACATCTTGTGCATGCGCGATATAATAAATATAATTTCGTCAAACAGCCCAGCGTTGCAGAGCGTAAGCGCTTGCAATCTTTTTGAGACAAGTGAGGCCCTGACAAGGATGTTTACATTTACCTATGTTTTCAAAAGTTACATTTTCCCTAAACATCCTTATCAGGGCCTCACTTGTCTCAAAAAGATTCACTTTTTCTCCCACAAGTCTTTGCTTCCCTTTGTGGTCACTTCCTGTTTTACATTCAAAATGGCCACCACGATAAGTGAAAGCGTGGATTTTTTTCAAGAATGGAGACCCATGTGCAAATCAGCTTGACGACAAGTTGCCAAGTGAGGCAAAACATCCAAATAAATGGTCTTGGAAGTGGATGAAGGAGTTAGATTCTCAAAAAAGATAATGGAGTTTATGATTAAGAAGTTTCTGTTGTGCATGCAACGATGAAATTACATACACCTGACTTCACTCTTCAGGCAAGAAAGCCATCAGGAACCATACGTTGGTTCTCTCTCTCTCTCTCTCTCTCTCTCTCTCTCTCCTCTCTCTCTCTACTCTCTCTCTCTCTCTCTCTCTCTTGAAGTCTCTCTTTCTCTCTCTCTCTTTGAAGTCTCTCTCTCTCTCTTTGAAGTCTCTCTCTCTCTCTCTCTCTCTCTCTCTCTCTCTCTCTCTCTCTCTCTCTCTCTTTGAAGTCGTGGGGCAATGACGGCCTCCGGGATGCCACAGATTCCATCCTCCCCAGCCTAGAGACTGGGACTTTTTGTTCTTATTTACGATAGAGTGACATAAATCAATAATTAGCAAAGATTCTATAATTTTAAACTAATCTTTGTTTCAGTTGGTCATGGTGATTTGGGCAATGACAACACCGGCATCGTGGGTGATTTGGGCAGCGATGACCCCTCCGTCAAGGATTGCGACGTGACGAGCACACATGCAGAACCGCTTGGTATGTTTATACCGCCACCATCATAAGTGACGGTTTCTGAGACTTCCACTACTCGTGCAGAACTTCTGATTGGAGAAACTCGAGGTCAAAGCTTGTTCCCAAATGTTCTTATTATTATTTCACATTGCTCAACATCCAGTTAGCAACACAGGCTAGATGTTAAGCAACGTGAAATAATAATAACACATTTTGGGACAAACTTTGACCTGTAGTTTTCTCCAATCAGAAGCTTCTGCACGAGTAATGGAAGTCGCAGAAACCGCCACAATATTATTTAAATTTTATTTATATATAGATGCTACATGTCGGGTTCATCTACGGGGCTAGTGACAGACCGCCAATGATGTTTTTTGTTGTTTTTTAGTTGGCAGCATGGGGATATCTTGAGAAGGCTCTCCGTAGTCGGCTAGACGTTAAGCAATGCTAATAATAATAATAATAGCACTTGAGCAAAGAGCTAAAACATTTCGAGGTACGGTAGAGTGTTTGACATAAATAATAATAATAATACGAATATTTATAACGCGCACATATCTCCCCAACAGGCGACTTAAGGCGCACAATACACTCATTCACACACACGGAGACTTAAAGTC
>NC_090256.1:58002478-58011819 GCF_037325665.1 Littorina saxatilis | reverse complement strand
ATATATATATATAGTTATATGATTAGAGTAGTCCCTCTCTGGAGGAGGGCTGGCTGAAAAAAGCTCGTTTGTATTGCTTATGCCACAACCCTCGTTAAATAAAATTTGATTTGATTGGATTGGATTGGATTTGTCTTTATGTCTCTCTCCTATGTAAATTTCAGTGTTACACACACACACACACACACACACACACACACACACACACACACACACACACACACACACAATAAATACACACACACACACTGACACACATGCACAACACACATGCACAACTGAATACACACAGCCGGAACAAAACTTCTCAATAGCGCGTGCGGCGAAGTGATGACGTCACAAGCACGAACAGCAGCGACGCGCGTGCAGCAGGAGTGGAGAGGGGGAGAGGAGAGGAATGGTGAGAAGTTACCGCTGGGCTCTGAATTAAGAGACACTAAACGCGCCATCAAGCGTTCGCACGCGCGCTCTCCGAGTTTTCGCCACTTTCTTTCTTCCTTATGTGAATCTGTGTCGCTTCAACCAAGGACAGACTTAAAACCTGCACTTTCATCAAACTTGGTTGGTACAGTGAAATAGGAAAAATAAATATAAAGAAATTGGTTTTAATAGGCGTCAAGGAAAAACTTCGTCCCCTTGTGTAAATGTTTTAAATGAAAGACTGGGAATAAAACCGAAAAGAAGGACCTTTCAGTGACGATAATTTGGTAAAGCAAGGTCAACATATTTTTTATTATCTACATCTTTGTTTATGAGGTGATAGGTGATAGCCTGGTTTCGTTCATATTCTTCCGCGCATCGAACGGCAAAGGAGCACTTCTTTTGCTTTAGTGTTCAAGCCTAATCAAAATTGTGCGCAGTTTTGTGTTTTGGTTTGGAATACACTCATTTGTTTCGTTAACATAAGCATGTTGTTTCGTTTTTGAATTCTTTATTTCAAGTGAGCAAGATAAGTGACTTCATAGTGTTTCTTTTGTGGACAAATTTCTCTTAGCTTGAAAACCGGTTGAGTGTAACGTTTCACATTATCCCTCTGGATAAGAGTCACCACAAAGTCGCATCAGGTAAGTGTCATTACTATTTTTTCTCAATCCTCATTGACTATTTCATCGTACTTATACAGACGGAAGAACTTGATTCTTATTTGTTTTTCTGATTAAATCTCATGTTGCAGTTCAATAACTTGCTGCTTTCAACCCCTGTGCTCATTAGTTTGGATTAGTACATCATTAGTTACACGTTTTGCTTCTTGATAATTCCCTTCCGTAACCCCAAAAACATCATTACGAAAAGAAAAGGTCAGCGTTACTGATCGGGTCGGATACGGGTGTACATTTAATGGTCTGGTATAAAAATAAAAATAAACCGCCACCACCACCACCACCAACAACAACCACAACAACAAGTTTCTGTGTTCAGAAAACGAATTCATAAAATAAGAAATGACGGGTTTCTTCCCTTCTGGAGAGGTTTTGTTCGGGAACATATGTCACCGGTCCATGGGGCAAAAACACAAGGAATCAAGGCAAGGTTTCATGAAAATATACACGGTTTTCATTAACATTTGTAAAATCACGACAAAACAGACGAAATGTTGCAAAACGAAACAACACCAAACAAGCAAAGGGGCGATTGACGAACCGTCAGAACGAATGAACAAATCGACAGAAATGCGTAGTAAATGTATCATCACTGTGACTGTTACAGACAGAAGTGAGAAATATCGATCTGCTGGACTGGGGTTTTTTTTCGAACGTAAGGTAACACGCGGCCCATTTTCCCAACCATTTTAATTGGAAAATAGGATTTCATTCTTCCATTGTTGGTGTTGTTTTCTCAAAGCAGTCGTCTCAGTCGTCTGTTTTTTTCTCCGGATGTAGTTCAATACTTTCTTTTCTTGTAAGTTAAAATATACTTCAAGGTGACAACGTTTCTATAATATTTTGTTTAAGGTGATTAGGTAGATTTTGTGTTTGATGACGTTTAACATGTTTCGGGATAAAGTCGGCTAGGTAATGTGAACAATACGACGATGTTAAGATGATGCGCTTTGCTTCGTCTTGAAAGTATAGATAGAAAAGTATAACTTTGGTGCCTCTCTACACCAGATTAAGAACTACCACAACAACAACTACTACTACTACAACAACATCAACATCGACAACAACAACAACAACAACAACAACATAAAACAACAACATAAAACATAAAACAAACAACAACATAAAACAACATAACACAATTACAGCAAACAAACAAACAAAGAAGAAAGACACCAGCTAAAGAACACATAACGCAAAACAAGAACAAAACAAGCCGTCACCAGCGACGGCAACAGCAGCGAGCATCAGCAGATCTAAAACAGGAAACCTGTGGAACTGTTTTACAATCAGGTTGGTATTTACGAGCGCTCACATGCAAAGAAGTCATCGTCAAAAGACCGCATGACACGTTTTGTTTTGTTTTGCACTTTACTTCCCGTCAATGGGTTTTTTTAAAACATTTATTCAACACCCAAATGTAACGGTCGTATTTGAAATCTAAATGTTCAGCTGTTGTTACGGTGATTTATTTCTCGAGCACGTAAATTACGTTCATGTATTTCACAAATCGTCGCGTTGTTCATATCGTTCCGCCTCATGGAGCAATTCCGCATATGGGTCCAGTCAGGGCTGATCGAGTTCCAGCGTTGCATGAAAACGTCTGTATTGAGAGAAAAAGAAGGATAAAAAGACAATGATGATGACAACGACAATTTAAACAACAATAACAACATGAAAGGGTTAGCAAGCAATCGGAATGTGTATTGAAAATGTAATCGCGCAAAGATTTGTTTGTTGAACATGGAGTTTCATAACTGCGTAGATTTACGAATGGTACAGTACATTTACATAGAGTGAGGACAAAAA
This sequence comes from Littorina saxatilis, assembly GCF_037325665.1. Taxonomy (NCBI): domain Eukaryota; kingdom Metazoa; phylum Mollusca; class Gastropoda; order Littorinimorpha; family Littorinidae; genus Littorina; species Littorina saxatilis. The sequence goes on along the minus strand of NC_090256.1, from coordinate 58,008,910 downwards.
CAAACAAAGAAACAAGCAAACAAACAAACACACAAACAAACAAACAAACAACCAACACGAGAGAGAGAGAGAGAGAGAGAGAGAGAGAGAGAGAGAGAGAGAGAGAGAGAGAGAGAGAGAGAGAGAGAGAGAGAGAGAGAGAGAGAGAGAGAGAGAGAGAGAGAGAGAGAGAGAGAGAGAGAATTTGAATTGAATTGAAATTTATTTTACGAGCGTAACAGAATAAGCAATGTATACATGTTTTTTTTCATCCGGCCCTCGCCCATTGAGGGGTAACAAACATCAATATAGACCATTGTCATCATTTTCACGAGTTTTCATTCACAAGCACCTGGGAAATAAATCTCATGTTCCCCAGGCAATAAATCCCCGGTTACCATAGTTGCAGGAAGCAGGTTATACATGGATAATCAAAAGCAAACCCAATAGAAACGCTCGGAGATTCTTCGGCTCTTTTCATTGGTGTTTCCCCAGACCATGAACAGACGACACGACACTGCTTTGCAAAGTTCCAAAAACGAACTGGCAAACTGGCAAAAGTAAACAAAAAACAAAACTACTTCATGAAAGGTCATACATTCATAAAAAAAAAGAAACCTAGCGATATGTTTTGTCTTCTTACAGAGTCATGGAGTGCGTGTATCTGTGTTTCGATACACAGACGTTCGGAGAAACACGAACGCCAGTTCAAGTAAAACGACCCCTGACACACACATTTTGACCCGTGCACAAGACGTTGTATCGATAAACGAAGCACAAATAAGAAACAATAATAAAAGCAAAGAAAATAGCAACAAGATATGCAAACATCTAACAAAGCCGAGCAAGCAGAATGACAGGTCTAATGAAAAACAAAGAGGTACTGAGTCGGAAACAAGATCGCGATTCTTTCCTTCGCTGCACGACGCAAATCTTCTACGACCTTTGACCAAACGTAGCTTCCACATTCAATCACTCAGCTTAATATTTACAACAGAAAGCCGAGGGGGTGGAATACCGATATGAACCTACAGAACTGTGCATCCTCAAACCTGACATATTCATCCCAACATTTAATGAACTCAAAAACACAGAAAGTTGCTTTCACACGCCAGCTTTGATTGCCAGTGGTTATCAAACCGGGACTCGTGTGGTTATCAGCACGGAACCCGTGTTTCAAAGCATGGCTCCCTGGGTTGATTGTGCACTTATTTTCTCACTACCAAAATGATGACAAAAACGATGTTTGGTGGTTTGTTGACAGACCAGCTTTTTGTCGGTCCTCGGGGGGCATATCGACTTTTGTTTCATATTTATTGACCGCGGCCTTCGGCCTTGGTCAATAAATATGAAACAAAAGACGGTATGCTCCCCTCGGACCGACAAAAAAGCTGGTCTGTCAACAACCCATTAAACATCTTATAATATCAATTCTATCAATCCTTTATGAGAGAGAGAGAGAGAGAGAGAGAGAGAGAGAGAGAGAGAGAGAGGAGAGAGAGAGAGAGAGAGAGAGAGAGAGAGAGAGAGAGAGAGAGAGAGAGAGAGAGAGAGAGAGAGAGAGAGAGAGAGAGAGAGAGAGAGAGTGTGGTTTTTTTGACTTTTTTTTTGTTCCCCTCTTACCTTCCTTTGGTTTTTTTCTTTCTTCATTCCATCTCTTTTTTTTCGTTCGTTCCTCTTGCATTTGGTTTATTGTATACTTTTCATGTTTCGTTGGGACACTTTCTTCAAGCAAATACTAACAGCTGGTTGAAAGAGGTCTTCATCGGAATTGCAATAAACGTGAGCCATAGACCTAATCTTCATAAGGTTGTATTGTAAAACTCAAAATGAGCAACAGCTTTTTCTCGGCGTTCATAGAAGACAGATATATATCTTCATACCAGTTCCTATGCATATTGCTTTATAGCTCAATTTCTGCTCGGTGCAACTCCTCATCAAAGCTGCTAACGTCAGCGTGTCGTCGTCCCTAAATGTCCGTAATCATACGTGCTCTGCGTTGGTCGTGCGCTTTGCAGCAAATCATTCGAGTAATTTATGGATTCTGTTTCGTCATTCCATCGTCTTTAGCATATATTGTGCAACAAAGCAACAGCTGGCCTGCAAAGCAGTTAAAAAAGAAAGTGGGACAAAATTTAGTAGACAAGTTGCGCTTTCACCTAGCAAGGCCAAGGTTCTGTCCCGAACACGAAGTCCGCCAGGGTGCGCATGCACAATTCAATCTTTCTCAGTTACGAACTTTGCATGAAAACTTCTATATCAAGATAGGTGTCACGGAGTTACCTTGAGTGCGAAGTAAAATAAAATGAAATCAAAGTGCTTGGGAATATGTCTTTTGCATATTTCACCAAAACAACTGAGAACTGGAACACCTCTGTGAGCGTTTAGATCTTTCGTTCATGCGACTTCCAGAAGCAAAGATGAAAATATTTCACTGAAATCACTGCTCACCACATTTTTTTCTTACATTTTTTATATTTTTTGTTATAGCAATTCAGAACGTTTAAGGGTTTAGCAAAGGTTGAAGTGTCTTTCTTTGGAAAAACATAAGAGATTGACAACTAACACAAATATGTCTCACTAACTAGTCATGGTACCCCATGGAAAGAATGGCATAACACAAGAAATGCACAAGATAGCAAAACAAAACCTGTTTTGGACAGATCATTGATTCGACTTCCTCCTCTAATGTAAAAGTGGCCAAGCTGTGCCTATTCTGAATTTTCGATGATTTTTTCATTAGCACCTTACGTTTTTGTCAGGTCGATTTTGGGGGTAACTTCTTTTGGGCGGCGTTAACATGACCTTGTAAAAGCAATCTTTGATCAGATAAGTGTGCCAGATAGCCGAATTGAAGGCCTTGAATGGGGTACAAACATGGGTACAATTTTGTTGTGCTAACGTAATATTGAAAACAAAAACCACACCATGCTGTCAGGTTGTCTTTTATCGTTGGTATCTTGATTTTAAGTATCCGTGTGGCTGCTAATGAAATGCAACCAAGAACTCCCCGATATAACAATTTAAGTCTTTACTTAAATTTGGTTATGACCTGGTTCAGCTGAGACCTGTATTCAGTTGGCCGCTGTCAGCGTGAGTTCGATCCCAGGTTCGGCGGAAATTTATTTCACAGAGTCAACTTTGTGTGCAGACTCTCTTCGGTGTCCGAACCTCCCCCCGTGTACACTACATTGGGTGTGCACGTTAAAGATCCCACGATTGACAAAAGGGTCTTTCCTGGCAAAATTGCTTAGGCACAGTTAATAATTGTCTACCTATACCCGTGTGACTTGGAATAATAGGCCGTGAAAGGTAAATATGCGCCGAAATGGCTGCAATCTACTGGCCGTATAAAATTTCATCTCACACGGCATCACTGCAGAGCGCCTAGAACTGTACCCACGGAATATGCGCGATATAAGACTCATTGATTGATTGATTGATTGAGACCTCCGTAAGACAATCGGAAAAGATAATTTGGTCGCTTTTCTGTAGAAAGTCAAACCTACGATAATTCAAGGGAGTTAAACCTCCCAACTTCCTTTTCCGTCTTGAACGCAGCGCGAGAAGACGTGTTTTTCGTGGACGAAAATTATACATCTTCGTTGTGTTTTGTGCTAGTGTTACATATGCACTTAGATGTTTTTCCCTACACATGTTTACAGTGTGCATTTGGATCGTTGGGGCGGGGATGTAGCTCAGTCGGTAGCGCGCTTGATTTGTATCCAGTTGGCCGCTGTCAGCGTGAGTTCGTCCCCACGTTCGGCGAGAGATTTATTTCTCAAAGTCAACTTTGTGTGCCGACTCTCCTCGGTGTCCGAACACCCCCGTGTGTACACGCAAGCACAAGACCAAGTGCGCACGAAAAAGATCCTGTAATCCATGTCAGAGTTCGGTGGGTTATAGAAACACGAAAATACCCAGCATGCTTCCTCCGAAAACGGCGTATGGCTGCCTAAATGGCGGGGTAAAAAACGGTCATACACGTAAAATTCCACTCGTGCAAAAAACACGAGAGTACGTGAGAGTTTCAGCCCACGAACGCAGAAGAAGAAGAAGAAGGTGTAACCGAGTGCCGTAACACTACGATCACCTCGGGAGGCGAAGTGCAATCAAACAGGATTGAAAATGTTAGGGCTAATTTCTTAGCCCTATACAAACTGTTATGCAAACCCGAAGGTTTCCATGAACATACAGACAATCGGAAACCACCAGACCTCATCACAAAAAGAATTCCACAACTCACCGGTGTTGACTTAAAGGCCAACAACTCGGGTGCAGAGTCTGCTGTGAAAGGAGCGGTAGCCTCCCCTGTCACAAAGGTATGGACACGAGTAATAGGATGCTCTTAACTTCTTCAATAGCCTTGACAGATCTGTGGTTTACATGACGGTTTAACCTGGAAGAAGGCATCTTTAAACTTGCTTCTTTCACTCAAGGTTCATTTGTTTTTTTTCTGTTGAGACAGATAGCGTTTGATACATGTATCTCTCTCAGATTGATACGTGACATTAACTGTTTATAACGTCACACGCCGAAATTGCTCAGTTTGGAGGATGCTACTTTTATTTTTCTGAGAACATCATCAACAACTATCAGTGTGAGTGTGTGTGTGTGTGTGTGTGTGTGGGTGTGTGTGTGTGTGTGTGTGTGTGTGTGTGTGTGTGTGTGTGTGTGTGTGTGTGTGTGTGTGTGTTTTGTTCAGTTTATAATAATAATTAATTTACTCTTTTTTTTTTTTAATTATATGGACAAGCTGTTGTAAGTGATTAAAAACTCGTAACACGCGTCAGGTAATGGCAATCTGTTTTCCTTCTGCTTCCTTTTTTCCCCCTGACAAAGGCACGTGCGCATTCTGCAATTCACTGAGCACATGGTAATTTGTCTACAACTTTTCTCTCAACAAACCCTTCATAATGTTTATGATTCGTTATGTAGTCGTCGGGCAATGGGGCGTTCGCATCATACGTATTCCTCACCGTGATGTATTTGCTTACATGCGATAGGGCCAGGATCACCGAACGGACTTTATTATAGTATATGATCACACAAAACGGAGAAAAGGGGTCAGCTCCGTTCCCTTTGTAACTCTTTTTATTAAATAAATCCAAAACAATTGTTTTGGTAACAGAAACTGGGCCCTATGGTAAAGTTATTATGTGGTCTATTGGCTACAAGATGTATGCAGGCTGGACAGACATACAGATAGCTGTTTGAATTAAATCACACATGACACCATTTTGTAAACTTGTCACATGCCATCATGATCTTTTTTATTAAAAATCCGACTAGTGTTTTCCGATTGAGACTGATCACTATCTTGAGCAGAGAAATTTCTCCTGTGTAGAATCCAAAGCAAATGAGGCAGGGCGCTACATTAACACTGAGTTATGCAGGACGACAACAAGACAAAGCGAGAGTTATGCACAACCAATCACACCCGTGAGAATAATAAGCATCGAAACGAACAAGACACATGTACGTGGGTTGAAAGCATCCTTCAATTGAGGCATATACACCATTAATTTAAAAAAAATTCATCAGCCTGGCTGATTTCGGTGCTAAGTGGGATTTGTTTTTGTTGCACATTTATTCTGAAGATTTACAAAAGTGTATAATATAAATAATTTGCACTCTGCACAGACAGCAGCTAGTCTGTTGGTGTTTGATATATGTGTCCAAGGGAAAGTGTTACAGGCGATTTACACCGGAAGGCAGGTATGCAATCTACACAGCAGCTTCTTTCACGTTGCATTTCTCTTTGCTCACGATTTGATTGCTCTTCGCCGGGTGTTGCTGCTTATACTCGCATCCAGTGTAGATATCCTAGACATTGTGAAGGCCATCCTATCGCCCATTCAGCCCATACGGGTCATCACGAGGGCAATGAGCCAGTGAGCTGTTGGGGTTTGAAACCTGACGTGCACTCCCGTACACCATCTTTGTTGTGAAAATAAACTAAGCCATGAGGCTTCATTCCAGTGCTGGCGGCATCAGCTTCTCTTTGTGTACACACCGGCCCCAGCATGATGTTTTCATGTTCAGCTGATAAAAAAACATGCGAGGCATGACATGAAATCAATCAACACATTTATGAAATATTGATAGGTGCGTCCGTCATATACGCACTTTTGTGAAGGTAGGGCCTGCTTGGAAATGAAAAATGTGGTGTCATAATATCTTCAGGTTTAACAGTTGAGAAGATCTATACAAGCTACCGCTTTAACAAAAGAAAAGCAACGTTTTGCAGGACGTTTGTCGTCCTTTAGTAAACCTGCCATCTTATATTCTGGCCGTCCCGCGATTTTATTTTTAAAGGACGTGTGCACCAAAGAGTGAAATGCGCACGTGTATCTACTCCATGACATAGAGACTTACTCCCGACCACAACCGGAGAGAGAGAATGAGAGAGAGAGAGAGAGAGAGAGAGAGAGAGAGAGAGAGAGAGAGAGA
>NC_090256.1:57932478-57999978 GCF_037325665.1 Littorina saxatilis | reverse complement strand
CTCTCACACACACACACACACACACACACACACACACACATACACACACACACACACACACTAACGCACACACATAGACACACACACACACACAAACACACACACACGCACACACACACACACAGACACACACACAGACACACACACACTCACACACACACACACACACACACACACACACACACACACACACACACACACACACACAATGTCATACGGAGGCGTTGTCAAAGTCTATCAGCACAAGCAGCAAATCTTTGCTTGCGTGCCTCTTGCCTTATTCAAAGCGATACCTTGGTGTCAAAAACAACACTGTGCAGAAGGGTCCACAAGAAGTATAGTGGCTTTTGGCATACAACGGTCAGAAACACCGTTGACTTTCGCTCAACTTACCCTCTACTGACAATATAAGATGTTTGATGGGTTGTTGACAGACCAGCTTTTTTGTCGGTCCGAGGGGGAGCATATAGTCTTTTGTTTCATGTTTATTGACCGTGGCCTTCGGCCTTGGTCAATAAATATGAAGCAAAAAAGTCGATATGCCCCCCGAGGACCGACAAAAGAGCTGGTCTGACAACAAACCACCAAACATCGCTATTGTCATCATTTTGGTAGTGAGAAAAAAAAGTGCCAAATCAACACAGGGAGCCATGCTTTGAAACACGAGTTCCGTTTTAATGATACATGGTTTGGGGCCCCAGCACGTTGTTGCAATCAAAGCTGGCGTGTGAACGCAACTTTCTGTGTTTTTGAGTTCATAAAATGTTAGGATAAATATATCAGGTTTGAGGATGCACAGTTCGGTAGGTTCCTCTCAGTATTCCACCCCCTCGGTTTTCAGTTGTAAATATTAAGCTTAGTGATCGAATGTGGAAGCTACGTTGGGTCAAAGGTCACAGAAGATTTGCGTCGTGCAGTGAAGGAAAGAATTGCGATCTTGTTTCCGACTCATTGCCTCTTTGTTTTTCATTAGACCTGTCATTCTGCTTGCTCGGCTTTGTTAGATGTGTGCATATCTTGTTGCTATGTTCTTTGCTTTTATTATTATTTCTTATTTGCGCTTGTGCACGGGTCAAAATTTGTCAAAATGTGTGTGTCAGGGGTCAATTGGTTTGACTTGAACTTGGCGTTCGTGTTTCTCCGAACGTCTGTGTATCGAAACACAGATACACGCACTCCATGACTTTGTAAGAAGACAAAACATATCGCTAGGTTCCATTTGTTTGTGATGAATTTATGACCATTCATGAAGTAGTTTTGTTTTTTGTTTACTTTCGCCAGTTTGCCAGTTCGTTTGTGGAACTTTGCAAAGCAGTGTCGTCTGTTTAGGTCTGGGAAAACGCCAATAAAAAAAGAGCCGAAGAATCCCCGAGCGTACCTATTGGGTTTGCTTTTATCCATCTATAACCTGCTTCCTGCAACTATGGTAACCGGAGATTTATTGCATGGGGAACATGAGATTTATTTCCCAGGTGTTTGTGAGTGAAAACTCGTGAAAATGATGACAAGTCTAGATGTTCTGTTCTCTGCCTTGTCTCCTTTCCTGAAATAGCTTATTTCTCAAATTGCCGAGTGGTTTTGAAATGGGCTCGTTCTGAAACTGTTTGAAGTCGTTGGGTGACTGATGAGTCGATAGCCCGGTCAGTTTGCGGTCAGTCAGTCTCCAGCAGATTGGTTTGTTTATGTCACAGTTGATAGACATTTTTTGATTTTTTAGACAATCGCTATAAAGTCGTTTTTCGATCACGGATCTTCCACTATAACCGGGCCCTTTTCCATTTCAAAATACCTTTCCTGTTTTAAAGATGAGTGGTGACTAATTCATAATGCTCTTTGAAAACGACAAACAAGTCAAATGTCCATTCATTTGAAGCTCCTATTAGGAAATGAGCCACAGGCCAGGTAGCAAGACAGGGCCTGAAAGTAAATCAAGCGCGGTGTAATATTGTTGCCAAAACTTTCCTTCCAAGCAAAAGCTCATTCAACTTTTTACTTCTCAGCGTTTCGTTATATGCTTGAGTTCGGGTGCACGACAGTGATAAACGAATTGGCAAGAAGTCAACCGTGCTTGAACGCTGGCTGACAAATGTCTGTGGTGTGTGGACGATTTACTGTGGGTGTTGGTGTCTGCTCTTTCCTGATGGCTGCCCCGTGTCATGGCAAATGGACGACTCTGGCACTCTGAGACTATAAGACAATGACATGCATGGTTGTCCCCACTAACTCCATTGCTTATCGCACTGACATTCCTTGGAGAGAAAGCGGAGCTACAGCAGTTTCTCTTTTCAATCGTGTTCCTGTTCTTTTTTTGATCCCACTTACTGAACAGACACGAGGTTTATTCAGCAACGTGCTATTAGATTGTTTTTGGTACCGATTTATTATCGATATTGCGACTGCCCTTTTGCACTCTTCTTTACTCAAGACTCTTTCAAAGGTGTGGATATTACCGGCGTCATTTGATGTTAATTTACTCACAATGATGAGCTAACATATTTCGCTGTTAAAACAGCTCTGTGAAAAAGTTCAATACACCGAGCTTAGGTTTTCTTTTACTTCTATTTGTTTTTTCTTTTTGGTTTTCTGTCTTCAATTCTGCAGTTCTCACGTTTGCTCTTTCGGTTTCTGGTTGAAGCAGTTGTTCTTGTAACAATGAGTGAGTGAATCGAGAGGGAAAGAGAAAATCGTGTGTGTGTGTGTGTGTGTGTGTGTGTGTGTGTGTGTGTGTGTGTGTGTATGTGTGTGTGTGTGTGTGTGGTTGGGTTTTCTTTTTTTGTGTGGGTGTGCATGTCTGTCTGTTTGTTTGTCTGTCCGTGCGTCCGACCGAATGTGTCTGTATGTCAATATGTCTGTCAATCTCTCTCAGTGTCAAACTGTCGGTCAATCTGTCTGTCAATCTGTCTGTCAATCTGTCTGTCTATGTTCAATAGTGGCTAGCTGCCTGTTTTTATGCATGGAAATAACGAAAAACGCGTTGGCTACTAATACGAGTCAGTTAAGCGAAGACTCACCGGAGGGTTCAATAGGTTCTGGGGAGACGTGTGGACAATTAACTGTTCTTGTGGCATGCAGTGCACCACCAGAGAGCAGTTTACGCCTCCCCCAGTGTTTAGCAGTCCTGCCATACACTAATGGCCGGCAATCAGTGTTCTCGTGGCTTGGGCGGGAGTAAAAACATGGATAAATACGATAGTCTCCACCACCGCACGACTGACTTTAAGGGAACAAACCCTCTTCTGCGAATTTATCGATTTGCAGAGCGGACATCCAAAGTTACAGAAACGTTTTACTTATTTATTTATAGTTGTGTCTTATCATTCAATGTTTAAAAGGCTTTCAAATGTTCTCATTTAAGATATTACCATTTGGAATGAGGCCAAAGTCAAATTGATATTGCGCTTGATTTGCATATCATACCAAATGACTATTCCTCCCCAGTCAAAGAATCAGAGATACACTTCATGCCCAAATATGCTAATTTAGCGGCAACATTGTTCCACTTTGCCACAGCCAGCAAGAACAGTTCACTTACGGAAACCAGGCCACGAATCAAATCTTTGGACTGTTTTGGACACTAAAGAATTCATTTCATTGTGCATGTTGATAGTTCGAACGGTGCAGCTTCCACAACTGTTTATCTGGGGTTGTCATGAGCGGTCAGCCTCACAGCCAGGCCTGCGGCACTGGATCAGTGAGAGGGAATTACACACGTCTTTCGTCTGACGCGGCATTTTAAGCCACTGCAACGTTAGTGCCCCATTATGCCAATCAGTTATAATGGAGCAGCCTGATTTGTATGTAACTGACTGTTTGAACTTCCAAGACTGTGCACTGCTGCTGACACGTGTCAGCGCCCCATCGGTTAAGGGACCACATCTTGTAGCAGTATGGTGTTTGTTCATTTGACAGTCTGTTGAATTGAAATGACTGTTAACTGTTTCTTTTGAGCCATGCGGTGTACTCTTGTTGAAAGGTCCAGGTCTTTCTTTCTTTCTTTCTTTATTTGGTGTTTAACGTCGTTTTCAACCACGAAGGTTATATCGCGACGGAGGTCCAGGTCGCGAAACTAGTTTATCCCAGACCAGGTTAGAACAGAACTGTAATCCAATTGCAATATGGTGACATGTACCAGAATAACATCATTTAGACATTTGGACCCGTGCTCAAGAATATGCTATATATTAGAGAATTCTTTGTAGTTTCACTAAGCATAAATAAACACGATGGTAGACATATTTTCCCGTCAGTTGAGATTGTCGTTTGGAACCCCTTTTACTGATAATGACGGATTCCTGCATTCGATTTTGCACCTGAACACGTGATTTGTTGCACTTGAAACTCCCTTAAAACCGACTCAAACTAGCCGAGAACAGCGCCGTGTACGCCCTAGCTGCCAGAAAGAAAATGGCGGTATTTGCCGGAGAACGTGTCAGCTACGCCTGTTTCTGGTTTTATTCAAACTCGGAAGCAGGGAGAGTACTTAAAAATCGCGTGATCTGAAACGAGACTTTCGTTCTGCGTGAAAGTGCACCCCTCAGCATTCCTCTGTTTGGACATTTCTTACTCTGGGGATCCGGCCACTGTTCTGGGTGGCCCAGGAAATTGATCCCGACATCTACAGTGTGGATCTGAGTAAGGCTACATTAGCGCAGGACTTCTGTAGGAGGACGCTCTGGCGTCATTGTCTCCCTGTTCGGGATTCACTATTCTGGGGATCCGCTATTCTGAGCGGAATGGTGCGAATTTGACCCCAGCAGCTATGGGATGTTGATCTACGAGCAAGGCTACGTAAGTGCAGGTCGGAGCATGGGACCTGTACGCTACAGCGTCCATTACTTGTACCTCCGATGGGAGATTTCATCTTCCACGTTATATGGCCACAGACGACAGGACAATTGCCCTTGCTACCAGCCATCGCCCATGACGCATCCAGTCTTGAATTTATCGAAAGGGGGGGGGGGGGGGGTCCAGCGAGAGGTAGGAGTTCGGGAGGTAGAGGGAACAGAGGATACCTGGGGATAGGTGCTGGTGGGTGGTTGGGGGGGGGGGGGTTACGGTAAGAGATAGGGGAGAGGGCTGGGGAGGAGGAGATCAGCCGAGCTGTGATTGTTGCTCTCGTTTTAGCACCGAAAATCAAACATCTTTCCAGTGGATAGAATGGCGCCATGAGACTTTTATCGCCCGCTCGTGGACATGCCAATTGCGTCCATGATGGGTCGAGCGCCAGTGAAAGTGTGGTGGAAGGCATGCAATGCCGACGACCAAACGACAAGAAAACCTTTGATGAGTTCCGCCCTCCGCCCGCCGCCCTCCTCATGGCCCTCGGTGCTGGCTTGGACTTTAGATCTGCACACTTGTAAAAGTTATAATAAGGCGAGGGTCCTATTTTGGTCGAGCTCGTCTCGTCCTTACATGCATTACATCTAAGCTTTATGGTTTACGGTAACACACACAAACGCATGCACACACACAAAACACACACACACACACAAATACGCGCGCGCGCGCACGCACGCACACACGGACAAACACACACACACACACACACACAAACACACACAAACACACACACACACACACACACAAACACACACACACACACACACACACACACACACACACACACACACACACACACAAACAAACAAAGTCATGCAGGATACACAAGTAAGACACAAACACCACCAACAACACCGCCACAACAACCACTAATCACAATCACCATCAACCCACAATCTGCCTGACTGTATCATATCGCTGTTCGATCGCGACTGTTGCCCAGATACATGTAATTCCTGTCGTTTGCATGATCTGTCGGGTGCATCATGCTTCTCGGTGCCTTCTGAGATAGGCTCTGACACGAAAGAAAAAGAACGAGAAGAGAGAAACATATATAGAGTTATGCCCCCTTTTTTAAAGACCTGATTTGTTCCCGGTTTGGGTGGTCTTACAGACACAGTTTTTGCCGTGATAAGAGTTCGACTCACCATCTCAGACCTGGCAAGGATTTTACATGGGATAAGACCATTCCTCAACTTGCACACACACACACACACACAAACTAAACACCCTCCTTACTTTCTGCAATGAGTTGGACATTTTGTTAATTCTTTAATTTCTTTTAACAAAAACACTTGTGGCTTTTACGACATTACATTATTATTTTTTTTAATGCCCACTGCGCACAGGCTGTTTATGTTTGGTGTGTGCCCAAGTTTAGGGATGGTCTTATCCCATGGAAACAAGCCTGGCCAGAGCTGAGACGGTAGTGCCGAACTGTTCCCAAGGAAAGGAGTGTGCCGTTAAACTTAAACCAGGTGTCTGTGCTCTTCACGCGCTCTGTTATTCGTAGAATAATCTCCGTTTTGCAACAAATCATTTCGTATGCCTGGGATCACACTAGCCTACTCTCTTAACATTTACCGCTTTCGATTAGCTGAAAGTTGAATGCAAGTAGGAAGACAGCGCAAATGATAGCATGTGTTTTGACAATAGTTGCTAGTAAGAAACACAGAGAAGAGCAATATATCCTTGTGTTTTTTCGATGCATACTGGTAAGATCAAGATGTGTATATGTTCAGTGTGCACATGTCGGGAGGAGATTACACTCACAAAGTTATAACAGACAGATGAAGAATAAAGCAAGCACATGTAGATCGAAAAAGGACTGAATAGAGCATACATATTTTTCTTGTTTAAAACGATTCAAGAAAGAAGGGGAGGAGGAGGGGGGGGGGGGCGGGCAAGTTTATCAATTGCGTTTAACCCACCTCTGGCGCCTGAAGATAGACTGATCGACTGAGCTTTATTGTAACAGGTTCACGTTCAACTTTACTTCTTTTCTACCGCCCTGTTTTCAATTGAAACAAATGTAACATCAATCAAAAATAAAATGTTCAAATTGTGCAGTCATAAAAGGAAGAAGAAGATGCCGAACACGTTAAGAAAAACAAAACCCACTCACAACTTCATGAAAGACTGGAGCTGAACACGAAAAGCGTTTTGGCGCTGAAGGAAGAAATGGAAATAGCGCATTTACACCCGGCTGCAAGGCGCATTACCAGAAATTACCTCCTGCAAAATGCACGCATACGACCTTTCTTGCAAAACACAGAGTAAAGTTAACGGCATGTCCGATTCTTTCTAAAGATTAGGAATTAACAAGTTCCTGTTAGCACAGGTATGTAAAGAGCATAAATATGCCAAAATGCAAGAGCAAACTAAGAATAAAATACAAATCTAAAGAAATGAATACATTTATAACAAAAATGCAGCGCTGTGTTGCAACTGTTTTACTGTTTCCATCCTCACAAATGTTTTGTTCACGCCAATCCAGATACGTATTCATCTAAAAAGCTGCACGTGCAAATCATAGTGCGTATGTCTCGTGCAGCCTGTGTCAGGAGGACCATCGGTACCCGCAGAACAGGTTCACCGTGACTAAAGTTCGCTAATCGTCCTGGATGGGACTATTCTTGCAAAGATCCCCCCCCCCCCCCCGCCAAAAAAAACCCCAAACATCACAAATCTTCAGCATGTCACTATTGTGACACGCAACTGGGTTATATAGTGACAGCCATCAAAGCTTTTGCTGTGCACCACGTGCTGGTGACTTGACACTCTTCTGTCACTGCACTTAGCTCGTTCGACAAAAATGGATGGACCAAACAGCAAGAGGTAATGCTGAAGCTAGTGTCAGCTGTTGCACAGCAGTTATTGAAGAGAACTCAATGCTTCAATGTGTTAGTAATGACGTTTGTCACAAAACGAAGTTCCTACTGCGTAAGATCCTTAATCGCATGTGTAATGTGTCAGGAAGAGCAGCGGGAATATCACGAAACTTACCACACGGTATTCGACACAATTTCGAGAACACTGTTTACATTTTCCAGAGTCTGGCAGAAATGAAGACAGTGGTTCATTGAGGTTTTTTCAGCCAGTTCTTTGATTATATTGTGTAGCTGATGTGTAGCAGTTTTGGCAGCTTTTGCTAACTCCGCACATTGCTCTGTTTCGCATGCATTTTCTTTTTGCTGACAACTTACTCTATTAAACAAACAAGCACAAAAATAAACAGAGAATTGAATTGAAGTGAAGAGAGAGAGAGAGAGAGAGAGAGAGAGAGAGAGAGAGAGAGAGAGAGAGAGAGAGAGAGAGATAGAGACAGAGAGACAGAGAGACAGAGAGACAGAGACAGACAGACACAGATGCACAGAGAGAGAAATTTCCTGACAATAAAGCTAAGTGAGCACTTGATTAAATCATTACCTGCCCCAAATAGGCCCTATCCTACGCAACTTCCAACAGACGATCATTCCTGCACGATAAGAGCGAATCTGACCCTACTTGCGATGTGTTAATTGAACGGCCATTACTCGGCGAACTTGGGTTGAAATCAGCCTGATGAACACAATGTGTGAAGACCCTGTCAGAAGCGGTCAGACCTGTGGAGGATGGACAGGGTACGGTTGGGTCAAGATGTTAAGGTCTCATTTCCATTTGAACGGAATCTCCCGTCCATTGGCGTGGCCTTGGTTTTGGCCTGTGTCTGTTTCGTCTGACTGCCGCAGTCATGTATGTCTTTTTCGCGTTTGTTGCGGTTCTATCATGCCCACTGACCTCTGTTTGAGCTGTTGTCTTCATCACAATCATATTGTTCTCATACTTATATTTTCTTGCCTTTTTTATCCAATAAAGCAGTGAGGTTTATCAAGTATAAAGCAGTGAGGTTAATCGATAGTATATATAAATGTTCGCTTATTGTTGGTGAAAATCGAATGGGGATGATACTACGACATCCACGGTTACGTCTATATCTCTTTTTGACTCAGTGTTTGTATTTTCTAACTATTCTTTTCAAGTCACAACGTATCTGGGTCAAGCATTGAAGCTCTCTCCGTCTCTTTCTCTGTCTCTGTCTCTCTCTTTCTCTCTCTCTCTCTCTCTCTCTCTCTCTCTCTCTCTCTCTCTCTCTTTCTCTCTCTCCCTCTCTATATGTAATGTGTAAATATTCATATGTTGTTGTTTTTCTCTACCTTTTTTTTCTACGTTAATATCCGTGTAAATATGTGATTAGATTAGTCCCCTCTCTGGGCGAGGGCTGGTTGAAAAAAAGCTCGTTGTATTGCTTATGCCACAACCATCGAAAAATAAAATTTGATTTGATTTGATTTGATTTGATTTGATCTCTCCCTGTCTGTCTGTCTCTCCCTCGCTCTGTCTCTCTCTGTCTCTCTCTTTCTCTCTGTCTCTCTATCTGTCTGTCTGTCTGTCTGTCTGTCTGTCTGTCTGTCTGTCTGTCTGTCTGTCTGTCTGTCTGTCTCTCTCTCCCTCTCTCCCTGTCTGTCTGTCTGTCTCTCTCTCGATCTTTCCCCCACAACAGTCCCACTGTGCCTCAAACACGCCTTAATTCATGTCATTACATCCCTCAACAGTCCCACTGTGCCTCAAACACGCTTCATGTCATTACATCCCTCAACAGTCCCACTGTGCCTCAAACACGCTTCATGTCATTAAATCTCTCAACAGATGTTGTCAAACTCAGTATTATTGTAACCAAAAACAGATCCACAAATAAGATAATCCTTTCTTCAAAAGCATGACAAGCAGAACGGCCGGAATCAATACAGTGACATGTCAATCAACCTTATCAATGGAAAAGCATCAGCTTCAAGATATTAGTCATTATGAATGTACATTAGTTTTTCTCTTATCAGTAATCGAATCTGCTGGACATTCGCCGCTCCACGGTATAAGCAACAGGATATACAAACCTTAACAACCATGATGTGACATGACAGACAGTTGGGGAGTGTTGTTGTGTGGTGGGCGATGTGTGTGTGTGTGTGCAACAATAACTAACAAGTCGCGTAAGGCGAAAATACAATATTTAGTCAAGTAGCTGTCGAACTCACAGAATGAAACTGAACGCAATGCAACGCAGCAAGACCGTATACTCGTAGTCCACCGCTCACGGCATAGGCAGTGAAATTGACAAGAAGAGCGGGGTAGTAGTTGCGCTAAGAAGGATAGCACGCTTTTCTGTACTTCTCTTTGTTTTAACTTTCTGAGCGTGTTTTTAATCCAAACATATCATATCTATATGTTTTTGGAATCAGGAACCGACAAGGAATAAGATGAAAGTGTTTTTAAATTGATTTCGACAATTTAATTTTGATAATAATTTTTATATATTTAATTTTCAGAGCTTGTTTTTAATCCAAATATAACATATTTATATGTTTTTGGAATCAGAAAATGATGGAGAATAAGATGAACGTAAATTTGGATCGTTTTATAAATTTTTATTTTTTTTTACAATTTTCAGATTTTTAATGACCAAAGTCATTAATTAATTTTTAAGCCACCAAGCTGAAATGCAATACCGAACCCCGGGCTTCGTCGAAGATTACTTGACCAAAATTTCAACCAATTTGGTTGAAAAATGAGGGCGTGACAGTGCCGCCTCAACTTTCACGAAAAGCCGGATATGACGTCATCAAAGACATTTATCAAAAAAATGAAAAAAAACGTTCGGGGATTTCATACCCAGGAACTCTCATGTCAAATTTCATAAAGATCGGTCCAGTAGTTTAGTCTGAATCGCTCTACACACACACACAGACAGACACACACACACACACACACACACACACACACACACGCGCACATACACCACGACCCTCGTCTCGATTCTCCCCTCTACGTTAATACATTTAGTCAAAACTTGACTAAATGTAAAAACGATTGGATAGAACAATAAAGGCGACTGAAAAGAAGTAAACCAGCGATTGGACAAACCCGAGAAAACCGAACTGAACCATATCAAACCGACTGTTAAAGCCACCCTCTGTCTCCCGTAAACCATCTGTTTCTGATCCCTGAGCCTCCCGAGCTTTTACAGACAGTACAAACACACTTCTATTTGAACGCTTACTGCTCTGGGGCATCCTGGCTGCTTTCCGTTGAGAGTGAGACATTTTTAAACAATTTATTTCGTGCAGTTAGAAAAGGATGTACTATAAAACAAATCGAAAGCCTCGTTTTGGCACTAGAACTAATTTTTAAATTCTAAATAATAAATTTACAGCATGTGAAACAAACATTCTTAAATCATAAAATGATTCTTTTTTCATCAAGACAAGATCAGTACAATTCGAAGTTTTGAACGTTTGAAAAAAGAGAGCCCGGAAGCAGGTCATGCAAGGTCGTGTTTGCCCAAGCAGACGAATTTTCGGCATATCGCCAGTTTCTTTGAACGGTCAACCGCCGCCCCTCAGTTCGTGCCTCACGCAGTCGTTTGTTGCATTTTAGATTCAGAGGTACACAATAACGTGCTTTTGCAGATCAGCTTCTTCTTCTTCTTCTTCTTCTGCGTTCGACTGACTGCACGATCAAAGTCTCTCTCCGAGGGATGCCGCAAAGCTGGCCGTGCGGCGAAGTTCATCTGCCGTTCCCCAGAGTTTGGTCCGAAGGTCCGTTCCGTCTGGCCACTGCTCTCGGCGCCTTGCTTCGTGGGAGGGACAGATACAGCGAGTCGCATTGAAACCACAAACTGACGACTAAATTCATCACGTATGTGAAAAAGGGAAAGTGGGTCACACTGGTCCACGATCGCTCGGGGGTTGAATGAACCACGAAAACTGGTGTGTGGCGGTTTACGCATGCTAAATAGCCATTCAAACGAATGCAAGTGTGTTCCATAAGGTTAGAATTGCTTGTTTCGTGAACGATTCACCCAGTTAGGTACTTTCTCGTGACTCTTAGCAGAGAATTCCAACTGTCAAGCACGATTAACAGAGAGTGTTAATGCATACAGACCTTGTGACCCACTCTCACAGTGAATGTTTGTTTGTCCCGATCAGACAAATCGTCCCTGTGATAGACAGATGACTAGGGATGATGCTATATAAGGACAACGATCTTGGCTGGAAGGGGTAAAAAAAAAACGACAAGAAAATGTTTGTGTCTGGGCGTTATTAAGTGAAGGGACTACAAACGATCGCTTGTGACAAGACTGACAGCGTTGGTACACGCGACCGCAACGGCAGCTGCGCAGGGACTAACTAGGCTGGGTGCTTCTTTGGGGAATAATAAGTGTTAGCATGATAAATGTAACGTACCGTTAAAGGTCAAAGTAACCTTGTCCCGATTCATGAAACCTTAACAGAATTGTACCCTTGGCTTTACATAAAATGGAGCCACGGTTGAAAATAATTCTTCAAATACGCACGCACGAACGCACACACGCACCTATTGTCGCTCGAACGGATAAACACACACACACACACACACACACTGACACGCACGCAGAAGATGTTGCTGCTTAGTGTGTGTGTGTGTGTGTGTGTGTGTGTGAACGTCAGGGTACGTGCGCGTGGGCTGTGTGTGCGTTTGTACGCGCCTGTGCGTAGGTGCGTGCGCGCATGTAAGCATGTATTAGTCTGTGTGTGTGCAAACCAGCTACAATTACACTGAGTTTGATACCCTCTTTTTTAAGTACGAAAAAGTTGGATTAAAACAGGGTTTGGGTTGTCTGAAAGATGCCTGGCACGCCAGAAAGCAGTTGTTTGTCAGACAAAATGGGCACTCACGAAAAAGGGGGAAACGTGGAGCCCACCCTCTAGCCATTGCTGTGGTGGTACAGAAGGTTTTAAGGGACTTCGCACGCACAAAGCTAGGACACTCAGGCTGCAAAACAGCTTCATCCCCAAATCCATCACCCTTAGCAACATGTAAACACATCCACATACCCGACTCAGCCCCTCTTCTGCCAGTGCAATCAGTAGTAATGTACATGTATGTATTGGTTTTATGTACAACCGTATATTTCCTGCGATATATTGTATGTTATGATATTTTGCAATGATGTTTAGCCATAGTTCGTTATACGCGTAGGTGTGCGAGAATATGTAAGCGCAGTGCTTTAAAGATGTCCATGTTATATAGTGCTATATGTTTTATGTAAAATCAATGTCTTGTTTGTATTATTGTTATGTACCACCCCTGAATTTCTCTATGAGATAATAAAGTATTCTTATTCTTATTCTTATTCTTATTCTTATTACTGAAATGAGTATGTAAACGATACAAAACCAGCACAGATATTACAAGGCGTGTACGCGAAACAAGAGCATCCTACTACTTTGCACATCAGTCCCACAAATCAGCCTGTGTTAGAATGTTGGTGATTAAAGGCACACTCCTTTACGTGAGAACAGTTAAAGGCACAGTCAGCTTGCCGTAAACCATCAGTTTCTGGTCACAGACACTGTCAGGCGTTTACACTCAGTACAAACATCCTTTAGTTTAAACACTCACCGCTTGAAAACATCCTCCGTCAAGAGCGAGCATTTTTCAAAGAATTTCTTTTTGCGTGGCCAGCCGGATTGTTTTTAAAATCTTAGTAATAAATTAACAGCTTGCAACACAAACATTCTTAAATCATAGAAGAATTCTTTTTTCATCAAGACAAGATCAGTACAATTCGAAGTTTTGAAAGTTTAAAAAAAAGGCAGCCCGGAAGCGTGTCACGCAAGGTCGTGTTAGTTGTAGCAGACGAATGTTCTGTATAGCGCTTGCTTGTTTGAAGCCAAACGCCGCCGATAAGTTCGTGTGACTCGCAGCCGTTTGTTGCGTTTTAGATTCAGAGGTACACAATAACGTGCTATTGCAGATACAGCGAGTCGCATTGAAATAACAAACTGACGACTAAATTGTGAAAAAAAGAAAAGTGGATCACACGGGTTCACGATGGCTCAAGGGTTAGATAAACCACGACAACTGAGGCGCGTTGCTTAGGCAGAACGTAACAGAACGTTACAGTACTACCTGGTTGGCCAGTACTATCTGGTCAAATGGGTCAAAATAGCCATTTCTGCACTTTCGCTGCTTGTGGAAGACACTTCAAATACTCCTATGATACGAGTGATAAATATCAAGCCTACTGACAAACTGCCACATTTTCGCGTTTCGTTACATTTTCATTTTTATATAAGTTTCTCAAGCAATGGGAACTCCCGGGGATTCCCCTTTTACGCGCGCGCTATTTTTCATCTGTGCCCTGCTTGTAGCGTTTTGTGGCGAAAGAGGACTTGCGGCAGACAAAGAGGACGAGAAGAATGTAAGCCGGTATACATATGCAATTGTGGCAAACTATCATTCATTGAATGTGTTGCATTGTAGTGATCTAGTTCCTTTTTCCCTTTTTGTCCCCCCCCCCTCCACCAGCCCCCACCCCCAACACACACACACACACACACACACACACACACACACACCGAGTACAGATAAAGAGAGAGAGAGAGAGAGAGAGAGAGAGAGAGAGAGAGAGAGAGAGAGAGAGAGAGAGAGAGAGAGAGAGAGAAGCATCCCACAAAGAGAAACTTGAAAGCGTAATAATAACTGGCGAGCCCGGAGTAAGGACGGTACTAGCTGTGGCTCTGACTCATAACCTTGACCGACTTATAGCATCCTGCTTAATAAAACTGATTTTAAACAGACAGTTTAAAAGTGAGAGACTTTTAGTGCTTTTGTCATGAGTATCTGAGCTTTGAAGCAGCAGGAAATTGCGGCATTTTCTTCAAATAATCATGATGTCTGCAGTTGACACGCACGCTCACATAAGAGACTGAGAGAGAGATAAAGAGAGAGAGAGAGAGAGATAAAGAGAGAGTGTGTGTGTTTACGCGCGCGTGTGTGCGGAAGGGCGAGAGGGGGCAAGAAAGGGGGGGGGGGCGGGAGAGAGGGAGGGGGGGCGGGAGAGAGGGAGGGGGGGGCGAGAGAGAGAGATAGAGAGAGCGAGAAAGAGAGAGAAAGGGAGGGAGAGACAGACAGACAGACGGACAGAGAGAGAAAGATAGAGACAGAGACACAGAGAGAGAGAGAGAGAGAGAGAGAGAGAGAGAGAGAGAGAGAGAGAGAGAGAGAGAGAGAGAGATCAAATCAAATCAAATTTTATTTTTCGAGGGTTGTGGCATAAGCAATACAACGAGCTTTTTTTCAACCAGCCCTCGCCCAGAGAGGGGACTAATCTAATCACATATTTACACGGATATTAACGTAGAAAAAAAAAGATAGAAAAAAACAACAACATATGAATATTTACACATTACATATTATACACAAATATAAAGCGTCGTATATGTAACGTAGTGAAAACAATGCTAAATACACATGCATGAGTAAATGTGTTATTAAAGCTTTGAGTGTTTTTGTGTGGATATAATGAACACTGATGCTTTGGACAAATGAAAATATAACTAAACGAAGTCTTCCATCACTGTGATTTTTCGTAATTTAACATTAAATACAATGAAAGGTGTTTTTTGAAAGTATTGAGACTCATTGGGACTCTCACAAATTCCGGGAGAGAATTCCACAGGACGCTACCAGAATAGGCTAAGCTTGATTTGAAGAGATCTATCCTTGGAATTGGGACGTTAAACTTTCGGTTTGGTTTGACTTTAAAGTTTGCGACGAAAGTTCGTGGTGCACGGCCGGAAAGTATTTTGTGAAGGAGCACGCCTTCATTTAATTTAAATCTTTCTTTTAATGGGAGAATCTTAAGTTTCTTATAATCATCAAATACAAGACTGGATTGTTTCAGTAAAATTAGTTTCAGCGCTCGCCTATGTAAACTAAACAATGGTTTTAAAATATTAGCACTGGCAGAGTCCCAGATGGTTGAGCAATAATCTGTGATGGTTTGTATATATGCGTTAAAGTATAATAACCTTGAGTGCTGATCAAGAAAGTGTTTAATTCTATTTAACTGATATATTTTTCTCGACATTGTTTTACATACCGACCGAACATGATGGGCCCAAGACAAATTATTATCGATATTTACTCCCAAAACTTTATGATCTCCTACCTCCTCTATTGCGTCGTTACCAATGAATATGGAATGAGGATTGTTTCGTATGTTTTGTCTCTTTTGTCTTGTTGTTATTAACATGTATTTGGTCTTTTTAGGGTGAAGACTCATGTGGTTATACTCCGTCCAATGAATGAGATCATCTACACTGTTCTGCAACGATGAATAAACTTTGTCTAATTTTTTATCAGTAGTGTGTAGGGTCGTATCGTCAGCAAAGAGTTCGCAGTCATCATTAATACTAAGAGAAAGATCATTAATATACAGGGAAAAGAGTAGTGGTCCAAGGACAGAACCCTGGGGAACCCCGTATAACACAGGTCTTTTTTCTCTCTCACAGAGAGAGAGAGAGAGAGAGCTTTATTGACTGACATGAAGACCAGAACACTTTTTCACGGAATCAACAAGAAATCCAACTGTGAATCTGACCACCAAAAACAAAAGGAAAGCCCCTGCTTCTCCACGTGGGGTACGAAACACACACACTCACACATATATCCTGAGGGCCAATGCTGTTCCAAGTACAAAGCGACTGTTTGCATGATCGCCCGCAATATGCATGCATGGACTCGGCCGTCAGCAAAGAGACGGGTCCATTTAGTTGAAAGTAGGTAGAGAGGGTAGAACAGTTCGCCGCGAACATAGCGTTGCCTACACCATGAACACTTTTTGTCTCTTCGCGAACAGATTGTTAGCTCTAGGCAACGCACCCCTGGTGTGTGGTTTACGCGAAATAAATAGCCATTCAAACGAACTGTGTCATTTAATGCTATTAAATGCTATTGCAAGTGTGTTTGATAAGGTTAGAACTGCTTTTTTCATGAGAAGATTTAAATCGTTCTGTAAACCATTTGAGACAGACTGGGGCTTTAAACTCACCATCTCAGATCTGGCAAGTCGTTTACAAAGGACAAGACCATCTGTCTACTTGGAGAAATACCAAAAACCAACAGTCTGGGCGCTCTCTGTGCACATTAGGGATTTCTCGATGAAATAATTATTTAGAAGCCACTATATAGTCGCTCTTTAAGACATTTATTCATCAATAAATTCCAACTCACATCATAAAGCAGTAAGGGTGCTGATTGTTGGTATGTGACGAAGTGGAGGGATGTTCTTCTCCCATGTAAACGCCTGGCCAGATCTGAGACGGTGAGACGAACTGTTCGCTCGGGAAGGGGTGTGACTTTTATTGTGTAGATTGACATAAGTGTCCTTTACAAACGGATTTTACACAAGGCTCTGTGCTGGGTCCTGTCCTTTTCATTCTCTATACAACTCCTCTGTCCAATGTAATCTCGACTCATTCGTCGAGCATGAAATGTTCGCAGACGATACACAACTATACAAATCAGAATCACCTGAAAACATTCCTAACCTCCTTCACTCTCTAAACATCTGTACTTCAACTGTTAAAACATGGATGTCAGAAAATAAACTCAAACTGAATGACGATAAGACCGAGGCGATGTGTTTCTCAAAATCCACAAAAACTCACTCTCTTCCAAAAGCAGTAACACTCGGTGCTGTTAGCATTGATTTTGCAGATAAAGTCCGCGATCTTGGAGTCATTATTGACCGCGATCTGACTATGAAACAGCATGTCACCAAAACCTGCCAGGCCGCATACATTGAGTTGAAAAGGATTAGTTCAGTCCGCTCTTGTCTGACTGAAGAGGCCACCAAAACACTAATTTCTTCGTGTGTGCTATCTAGAATAGACTTTTGTAATTCAGTACTAATCGGTAGCCCCCAGACTATCATCCAACCACTGCAAAGGGTTCAACATTCAGCTGCAAGATTAATTTGTAAATCCTCCAAGAAGCAACCTTGTACTCCCCTTTTGAAATATCTGCACTGGCTTCCGGTCAATCAAAGAATTAAGTACAAAAGCTCGTGTCTCTGTTTTAAAATCATCACTGGTTCTGCACCTTCATATCTGTCTGAACTCGTAAACCTGTACGTCCCCTCCAGATCACTGCGCTCTGCCGCTGACACTCGAATGTTCCGAATTCCAACAAAAAAAAAGAAAAGTACATGGACAACGCGCATTTTCATTTGCTGCTGTTAAAACATGGAACTCCCTTCCTTATTCTGTCAGACATAGTCCATCCTATTCTTCTTTTAGATCAAATCTGAAAACGCACCTGTTCACACAGCATTTTCTAGACTAACCAGTAACTTTCAAACTGTCCGGTGACCCCTGCAGCAGCCAGTGATCTGGAAATCGTGTGCTGCGACTTTTTCTTTTTCCTTGTGCAAACTACATATATATCGGTTTATCTAGTTAGATAAATGGATGTGCATAAGCACGAGCTTGGTTTTGTGATTATATTTGCGATTTTTGTGTGTACGCCATGTATGCAGATTTGTGTAGGTATATTAGTATTCATGTGTGAGTGTATGTGTATGTGTGTGTGTTTGTATGTCACATTATGTGTGTGTGCCTGTCTGTATGCGTGTGTGTGTGTGTGTGTGTGTGTGTGTGCGTGTGCGTGTGTGTGTGTATGTGAATGTGTATCTGTGTGTCTGTGTGTATCTGTACATGTGTGTGGTGATAGCATGTGTGTGTGTATGCGCACGCGTATGTGCGTGCGCACGCGTGTGTTTGTTTGTGACTGCATGGATTTAAACGATGAATTTGCTTTTGTACTCCTGTTCTTTTTGTGTCTTAATGCTTGTATTTTGGTTTTGTACATGTGTATGATAATGTCATTGTAAAGCGCTTGGAGCTTTTAGGTAAGCGCTCTATAAGTTTCCATTATTATTATTATTATTATTATTATTATTATTATTATTTCGCAGGAAGCAATGCAGGCTGTCGATTTTTGTTGTGATTCCAAGAGTAAATAAGGTTTTACCGCATGGGAACGCCTGGGCGGTTGTGAACGAGAAAGTTAGCCTACCAACCGAGTGGGCGCCAGCCACAGGGTCGGAATGGTTGAAACTGAGGTTTGTGCATAGTAATGATTCTAAGGCCCGGCGCTCACCTATGTAACGCCAGCAGAACAGAGGCCGCACTGCAGATTATTGAGGTAATTCTTTTTTTTCCCAGCCCGCTACACGTTGCGAGAAAAGAAAGCAGGCCAAGTACTCGTCACAATCCCTATCATATTTTGCCCTTAACCAATCCCGCGCCGCAGCTGGCCCCCACTGGGTTGGTAGCTTTCTCGTGTACCTCGGCCCTGGACCGAACTACGTTGATATACTAGATGGTCTTGACAGAAAGGAAGGTACCTTTTAAGGCCTGACCACAGAGGGGTCTATTCAATATTCTTTATTTGGATTAATCCGCATCCACACGTTAAGGCCTGACCACAGAGGGGTCTCTATTCAATAGTCTTTATTTCGATTAATCCGCATCCACACGTTAAATGTCGGGGTAATGAATTCGCAAGACTGCAACATTATTCTGCTCGACGAGAAGGTAATGCCCCAGTGTGTCTAACTATACTTATTCGAAGACTCAGGTATGTTCTTTACATCAGTTCTGAATTTGTTTCGGGAACCTAATTGTTTCTGAATCTTTTTGACAGTGCATGTCGTTCGATATCTTCCGATATGTCGTCCAATAATATATATCTTGACATGAGTTTTCTCTCTTGTCGAATAGGAGTTGCGTTGAAAGAATTTCGGCAAAGGAAGTAACGTACTGTTCTGCTCAAGTGTCGCTTGATAGGATAGAGAAACCAGGATTGTGTGAACAGAAATAACTGCCGTTGGACGTCGTCATTTATTGGCCTCTTAAAGTCGAAGCATTTGTAGTTGTTTGCTCCAGTACCCCAGCTACAAGGCTAATGTGACGGGCGCAGTAGCGTGGTGGTAAGACGTCGGCCTCCTAATCGGAAGGTCGTGTGTTCGAATCCCGGTCGCTGCCGCCTGGTGGGTTAAAAGTGGAGATTTTTCCGATCTCCCAGGTCAACTTATGTGCAGACCTGCTAGTGACTTAACCCCCTTCGTGTGTACACGCAAGCACAAGACCAAGTGCGCACGGAAAAGATCCTGTAATCCATGTCAGAGTTCGGTGGGTTATAGAAACACGAAAATACCCAGCATGAGAGATGTTCAACGTGCGGGCTACTTCACCTGCCTTGACCTCTCACCAATTCATTGTAAAGCGCTCTATAAATCTCCCATATTATTATTATTAATGTGTCATAGCCCGGAACGTACAGGTATTTGCTATTTTCCTGCGTGTGTGTTTGTTGTAGGGACTCTTATAGTGCCTGTTGGACGGATTCATGTTGTGTGTGTTTGCTGTAGGGACTCTTATAGTGCCTGTTGGACGGATTCATGTTGTGTGTGTTTGCTGTAGAGACTCTTATAGTGCCTGTTGGACGGATTCATGTTGTGTATGTTTGCTGTAGGGACTCTTATAGTGCCTGTTGGACGGATTCATGTTGTGTGTGTTTGCTGTAGAGACTCTTATAGTGCCTGTTGGACGGATTCATGTTGTGTGTGTTTGCTGTAGAGACTCTTATAGTGCCTGTTGGACGGATTCATGTTGTGTGTGTTTGCTGTAGAGACTCTTATAGTGCCTGTTGGACGGATTCATGTTGTGTGTTTGCTGTAGGGACTCTTATATTGCCTGTTGGACGGATTCATGTTGTGTGTGTTTGCTAGGGACTCTTATACAGTGCCTGTTTGACAGATTCATGCTGTGTGTGTTTGCTGTAGGGACTCTTATAGTGCCTGTTCGACGGATTCATGTTGTGTGTGTTTGCTGTAGGGACTCTTATAGTGCCTGTTGGACGGATTTATGTTGTGTGTGTTTGCTGTAGGGAATCTTATAGTGTCTGTTCGATACATTCATGTTGGGTGTGTTTGCTCAAGGGAATCTTGTTCTGTCTGTTCGACAGACTCGTGTTGTGTAGCTCATGTATGGATGCCTAACATTGTGTGTTCAATGATTCTATGCTTAGTGTCTGTTGGGTGAATTTCTGCATGTGCCTGGTATCATGCTCGTTAGCGCTGGTTGCGTTCTTGTGCGGCCACGGTGTGAAGGGATGTCTCGCGCTTTAGGGCTTTTTGCTGTAGGCTGATGTCTGCTACTTCGCATCTTGCTGGTTTTGCTCGATGTGGACCCCGCCCTCATGAGACAAGACTGCTGTGTCAGTCAGATGAAATTTAATCGCTAAAACCTGCGAGTCAAGCCGCGTCAGACAATGGAGTCTGGCGCCTCGGGCAAGATCAGCAGACATCTGTCTTTATCTGCGTGACTGAAGTGTGTGAGTGTGTGTGTGTGTGTGTGTGTGTGTGTGTGTGTGTGTGTGAATGTGTGTGTGTGCGTGTGTAGGGGGTGTCTGTTGTTGTGCGTGTGTGTGCGTGTGTGTGTGTCGGGTGTGTGTGTCGGGTGTGTGTGTGTGTGTGTGTGTGTGTGTGTGTGTGTGTCTGTGCTCAATACCCTGAGTACATATGCTTGGCACGTGCTCGATACCCTGAATATATATATATGCTTGGGCCAACCAGATTTGTCTTATTTCTTTTTATTGAGAAAAACCTTTTACATTTCATTATGAAGATGCCAATAGATTCAGCCCCGCTGACATTGACACTAACTAAGCAAATGAAATGGGTTTCGTTATATGATCCAATGCTAAATCAGACAACGGTCTGTGACAAAGGAATTAAGAAAAGAAATGAAAGTGAGAGTCGTTGCTCTACACATCAGATAGTAACACTGCCTACAGCTTGGGTTTTTACGTGGTTTGTTGAAACCTTTCTACCCAAAACACGTCACATTTCACGCTGTTGGCTCAAACATTAAATAAAGACCATGTCTGTCGGACACTTAGATGAAGTTCGAAGAGTCCCACAGTTGGCAACGTCAGAAAGTAGCGTCGATCATGTTTGTCTGTTTACTGTCTCGAGAACGCAAGGGATCATGCAAGACCGATTCAGCATCAATCTTAATCACTCTATTATTATCGGCCAACTCTAAAAACTATGCACATCCAAGGCGTATCACAGTAAAATGTTAATCTCTTTCAAAGGTTTAAAACAAAATCTTGTTCGGAACGACGCTGATGAAATACATATAACTACCGCCGGTAGGAATCGTAAACAAAATATGTTATAACAACAAATCATGCATTTGTAAAGAAAAAAATGAGACTGTTGAATAATAGACTGCCACGCGTAAATCATACACATAAATTATAAATTCTTTTGGTGTAAAACAATTCGTCAAGCATCTCAGAAAGATTGGCATTGAAAAGATAGCCTAATATGTAGAAGAAACATAAAGTTACAACAACAAAAATAACCAAAATAAACGAACAGGTACGTGAGGTATATTTTCACATTGGTAATGATAACGTTCGCGTTCATTAATGCTGGTTATGTTGGGTGTAGGATGATGGAGGGAGACCGG
The DNA here is from genome assembly GCF_037325665.1 of Littorina saxatilis. NCBI lineage: Eukaryota > Metazoa > Mollusca > Gastropoda > Littorinimorpha > Littorinidae > Littorina > Littorina saxatilis. The sequence continues at coordinate 57,977,728 of NC_090256.1, read as the reverse complement.
GTCAATAGCAAGAGCTCTAAATAATGTCTGCCACGCATCACGCAACACAATAATGTTCTGACAATTTTCAGACTGGATGTGGCATTTTTTTCAAAAGACGAAGTTCGGAAATGACTCTGTCAAGTTTGTATGGGTTGTGGAAAAGTTGCTTTCAATGTTTCCATGGAAACACTGAGGCAAACCTTCAATGTCACGTGTAGCAAGGACAAACAAGGGAACGTTACTCTTCGACAATCCATAAAAAGCAGACAGAGTTATTTCCGGAATTTGCCTATTCTAGTACATCTGTGTGACCTGGTCAAGTCAATAATTATAGAGGTTGCGGGCAGAACGACCGAAGGCACAGCACGCAACCGAGACTGACAAACATGACATTTTTTTAATCGGCTCGGATTGCTTAATTGATACCCGTTCTGCAGTCCATAACCCCCCCCCCCCCACCCACCCTTCCCCCCCTCGCCCCCTCCCACCACCCCCACGGACTTACCATATTATTGCCAAACGGAATGTTACAACGGCAGCCTGACACGAGAAAAGGGTTCTTCTTTACTGCTGGTCACAAAAGGGGGATCGCTTAATTGTAACCATATTTTCCTTAAATTTGTTTACGTTTTCACACTAGCTGAGTAAAAATCAACTTCAATTACAGCGCTATATAAGCTCACCATAATAATAAAAAAAAAGTTTAAGAAAAATAATTGACTTGTGACTCGCATATATGTTGCTATCTGTGAAATTGAAATAAAGAAACGTTAGGTAACAAAAGGAGAAATGATGACGGAAGAAAATATAGGACAAAATGTATAAAAAAAAAAATAGGGGGAGAGAGAGAAGATAGAACGAGAGGAGACAGTGAGAGAGAGAGAAAGAAAGAGAGAGAGAGAGAGAGAGAGAGAGAGAGAGAGAGAGAGAGAGAGAGAGAGAGATTGGCAGACTATGGGAGAGAGGGGGAGAGAGAGACCGACAGAGTATGGGGGAGAGGAGAGAGAGAGAGAGAGAGAGAGAGAGAGAGAGAGAGAGAGAGAGAGAGAGAGAGAGAGAGAGAGAGAGAGAGAGAGAGAGAGAGAGACGAAGCAAAAAAGAAGAACAAAGAAGAAGACAGAAGAATCCGAAGAACAAAATTCAGAAAAAAACAGACAAGTCGAAGAGAAAGAAAGTGGATGCAGAGAAAGACAGACTAGGGAGTGAGTGAGAGAGAGTGAGAGAGAGAGAGAGAGAGAGAGAGAGAGAGAGAGAGAGAGAGAGAGAGAGAGAGAGAGAGAGAGAGAGAGAGAGAGAGATGTTGTGTGGACAAGTGTGAGAAAAGAGAGAGAGAGAGGAGAGAGAGAGAGAGAGAGAGAGAGAGAGAGAGAGAGAAAGAGAGAGAGAGAGAGAGAGAGAGAGAGAGGGTAAATGTAAATAAAAAAAATAAAAAATAAAAAAAAATAAAAATTGTCCATGATCTGTTTACTGTCCATTGAGTGTGAAGCTGAGAGAAAGAGTGAGACTGAAGGAAAACAATAATAACTTAATAAGAATTAAAATAATAATAAAATTTTTTTTTTTTTTAAACTTCCGATATAAAAAAATTTAAAAAAAAAACGCACGCACATGTGTGATTAACAATGTCTGATCTCCTAAAGAGAAGAAAAGAGAGAAAAAAAAAGGAAGAAAAAAGAAAGAAAAAAAAAAACAAAAAAAACAACCTTCAATTACATCCAAGAAGCAGTGTACGCACTGCATTGAAACACATGTTTTATTTAGTTTGTGTAGGTAAATTAAACTCGCGTGTCACGTAAATATGTCGACCATTAACGGGAATGGTCATACCCTTGATCGTTGTACTGGAAGTTACTTTACAGCAGAAGTTTGTTTCCAACTGAAACTGGTTTATTTGAAGAGTGCAAATATTCAACTGCACCAGACAAACATTTTAAAATCAGACAAGCAATGGTAAGAAAACGGACCTGAAGTGACCATAACGCACGTTTCATGCGGTGTCACATTCTGAAAGCGTTTATTTTTTTCTCAAACAAATCCACTCTGTCAGATGGGGGAAAGGACTACTGCTATAAAGAGCTCATTACTGTAGATATTGAGATCTGAACACCAAAACAACCATATTCAAACCTAAAATACATCTACACCACAATGAAAATTCCGTGTCACGCGCGAAACGTGCGTTATGGTAACATTATTTGACAAAGTGTGTGTATGTGTAGAGAGATTCAGAGAAAACCACTGGACCGTTCTCCATCAAACTTTACATAAAAGTTCCTGAAAATAAAATCCACAGACGTTGTTTTTCATTTTTTCGATAAATGTCTTTGATGACGTCCTATCAGACTTTTTGTGAAAGTTGAGGCGGCAATGTCACACCCACATTTTTTGATCAAATTTATCTGAATGACATTTTGGTCAATCAATCTTCGACGATGCCCGGACTATGGGACTGTATTTCAGCTTGGAAGCTTAACAATTAATTAATAAGTTTGGTAATTAAAAAGTATAAATATTCTAATTAAAATTAACATTTCAGTAATCGATCCAAACATGATTTCATCTTGTTCGTTATCATTTTCTCATTCCAAAAACGTATAGATATGTTATGTTTGGGTCATAAACAAGCTCATAAAGTGAAAATGAATTTCTCGGTTAAGCGCTGACCGTGTTCAAAGCCTTGCGATGGATGTCCAAACAGCTTTTATTTGACCTTTGTATTAAAATAGGATAAATGTAGAACATAAATAACAAAATTTGGATAATCTTAAAGCTGCTTATTTTTTAACCTCAGATTCCCCCCTTTTGTGACCTGCAGCAAAGAAGAACCCAAAAATCAAATGTTACAATGGCGGTCTGTCACAAGAAAAAAATGGAATGTTAACAACGGCAGTCCGACACGAGAAAAATGGAATGTTACAATGGCAGTCTGACACGAGAAAAACGAAATGTTAAAACGGCAGTCTGACACGAGAAAACCGGAATGTTACAACGGCAGTCTGAGACGCGGAACATGACACCAATGGCTGTCACGATTCCGTGCTCGGTATACCGTTCCACTGTAGTTTGTCAATAATGACCAAACGAAGACACAACGCTGCACCGCAGACAGCGATAAGCCATCACATAAACCCCTCACTTTGTCCAATAGCCCCTAGATCCCCGATAGCTCTTCAGTCGTCGGGGTCAGTGGGCTACCAAATACCATTGACACTGCATGCAATCAAGCCACAGGACAGACACACGAAGAAGAAGGGAAGCATACTTGAGAGACAGGACCTAGACATTTCTGTGACTATAGCGCCACTGAATTCCTTCAGTGTTCGTAATATGATTCTCTAAGCTGCTTTGGTGCATACATATACAGGTATTTTGTGGAGATTGCTATTGTGCCTTATTTCAAGGAACGAACATTTAGTGGGAAGCTCATATTATCAAAATATCGAATGTCATGTTTTCTTTGGTGATAGTTTTCCCCAAAATTTGCGTTAGATCCAGCATCCCCCCTCCCCCCCCTCCTCCCGCCATCAAATGAACAATCACACATAGACACAAAAACACAGACAGACAGACAGACGCACGCACGCACTCTCAGACACTCACTCACTCACTCCGCCCTGATATGGCCCTTCGTGGTCGGCTGGGCGTTAAGCAAACAAACAAACAAACAAACTCACTCACTCACTCACTCACTCACGAAAGATGTAAAGAAATTTAAAGACAAAAAGAGAGAAAGAAAGAAAGATTTTAAAAAAAGACAGAAAAAAAGACAGAAAAAAAGACAGAAAGAAAAAGAGAACAGAAAGAAATCCTACACCTGTTTCAGTCTTGTTGTTGGACTCTCGTTCTTTGTCATGGCGTCAGTCTCTCTCCTCACGTTTGATCAGTGCTTCTTACAGTGTGGGGACCCCCTCTCTCTCGCTTTCTCTCTCCCTCTCATTTCTTCCTTTGTGTGTGTGTGTGTGTGTGTGTGTGTGTGTATATATATATACATAGATATATATATATATATATATATATATGTGTGTGTGTGTGTGTGTGTGTGTGTGTAAATTCTGGTAGTGTGTCGTGTGCGCACTCGCGCGCGCGCGCGTGTGTGTGTGTGTGTGTGTGTGTGTGTGTGTGGACTGGGTGGCCGAGTGGTAACGCACTTGCGCTCGGAAGCGAGAGGTTGCGAGTTCGACCCTGGGTCAGGGCGTTAGCAATTTTCTCCCCCCTTTCCTAACCTAGGTTGTGGGTTCAAGTGCTAGTCTTTCGGATGAGACGAAAAACCGAGGTCCCTTCGTGTACACTACATTGGGGTGTGCACGTTAAAGATCCCACGATTGACAAAAGGGTCTTTCCTGGCAAAATTGTATAGACATAGATAAAAATGTCCACCAAAATACCCGTGTGACTTGGAATAATAGGCCGTGAAAAGTAGGATATGCGCCGAAATGGCTGCGATCTGCTGGCCGATGTGAATGCGTGATGTATTGTGTAAAAAAATTCCATCTCACACGGCATAAATAAATCCCTGCGCCTTGAATATGTGCGCGATATAAATTGCATAAAATAAAAATTTAAAAAAAAATTAAAAAATCCCTGCGCTTAGAACTGTACCCACGGAATACGCGCGATATAAGCCTCATATTGATTGATTGATTGATTGATGGTGTGTGTGTGTGTGTGTGTGTGTGTGTGTGTGCTATCGTGTGTGTGTGTGTGTGTGTGTGTGTGTGTGCTATCCTGACTTTTGTTCCTTGTCCCATCGTGCTCTCACACCGCCACGTCTCAATAACCACTGCTGTCAGACTCGACGACTTTACACACACTCCAGGGAGGGTGGTCATGTCTCTTCTCTTCAGCTGTGGGCTCGGTCCCACTTCATCCAGTTTGAATCTCTCTTGTTTGTCCTCCTCATCGTCGTCACCCACGTCAAGTTCTCCCCGGCCCGCTCGTGACCTGCTTTGTATCTCTTCCCATCATGCATGTTGCCCACTTCCGTTTTGCATCCATCCACTTCCGCCTAAGATGGCGGAGCACGTGCCGTTTCCTGTCCAATGGCACGTGGAGGTCATTCCTCTTACTTACTGAGTCCAGACCTGGAAGTCCCCCCCCCCTCCCATCATTTTATGGACCAATAAAATCTCATAACTAACCCTCTGAGGCTAATCTCGTTAGTTTTGCGCCCGCGAGCACATGCAAACTGGGAGAAAAGAGAGAGACAATGACAGTGACAATGACAATTCTTTATTTTACGAGGGTAACAGAATAAGCATAGGTATACTTTTTTGCACCTGGCCCTCGCCCTAAAGAGGGACTAAATCTACTATAATAACTACTACTACATAAATACATAATTAGTGAAAAAGTATAAGTTTATGTACATAAGCGCATTATGTAGAAACACTGTAGTTTATAAATGTTTATGACTAGGCGCAAAGCAAAAATTAGCAAATCAAATTAAAGTCTGAATACTATGCAATAGTACTTAGTTAGTTAGTTAGCTGTTGCTTTTCGGGTCCAGCGGACCATAATAGGCCAAATCAGGACCCCTGCAATAGTACATCAACTCTGAAAGACAATGGATATTGTGTAGAACATCATAATTTCGTGAACAAAAACGATAAATCAAAGGACATAACAATCAAGAACATACTATTTTCATTAAATGGGATATATATATTTGTTTGCTTACTTGTCGATTGTTTGCTGGTTCGTTCGTTTACTTTGTTTTTTTGTCATGTTGCTTTACTTGTTTATCATTTATTAGACATTTGTATTAGAAGTAAGGACCGGTTGTAAGAAAAGACGTCGCCTTAAACCTCTATCCTTGAAAAATAAAGTTCCATCATCTTTAAAAAACGAACAAAAAACAAACAAACAACCAACCAAACAAAACAAACCCCCACCAGCAAACCAAAATGTATGGCACGATTGAATCATCAGTGATAGGCCCTTCAGGCTCTAGAATGTATAACTGTAGAGACCGTCTTGAGAAACTGAAGAGTGCTGATTGTATAAAGTATGGTATATTATTTCGGATGATAATTGTGAAGTATGCTAATTAAGAGCAAGGGCAATCATGAAGTGCTTTCTGTGAAGTGAGGCAATTATTTCCTGTCTTAGACATAGTAGTACAGGCAATTTCACCCTCTTAGAAACGCATTGCAGTTCTAGAGAACTAATTTAGATCAGCCTCACATATCGACGCATGCTTGTGCAGCTGTCAAAAGGAAACCATAACTGGATTCCTCTAAGAAAACAAATTAAAAACCTTCGTTGTACGTTGTAAACAGATAGCTGCCGAGCGGTCGTCTACCCTACCAGTCTGTTTTCGTAAATAACACTGCAACTGACACTTAATGAAATCTTGGGGAGGCTCGGTGCATACCCCTAGGACTATGAACATTTGAGAATGTTCTAGTGGTGTCCATGTCTAACTTGCACTGAAAACACAAAAACGCCATAATAACACGTGAGGTTTGATTACACAAAAGCTTAAGATCATTGTTCAGAAACTACATATCATAATACTTGCTAAAATGTAATATTCAAACGGCACTTAATAAACGCTTGGCTTCTTTTGTGGTTTTCAGTGAATTTGACGTACATATTTGACCACCCCTCCCCCCAAATACACACACACACACACACACACACACACACACACACACAGACACACACACACAAACACACACAAACACACACTAAAAATTGTATGTAAACCCTATTGAAAGTAATAACAGAAATGTGTATCATTGTGCCCACAATTTCCAGTTGGTTTTGACCTTTTGCATTGTTCTTAACCGTAGAAACTACACTGCTTCAACAAGCCTCCAATTGGTTTTGGGGACATAGAGCATACAACATCGCGTGCTGTGTTAATATTTGAAAAAGCAACGAGTGTACATCTGGTACGACACAGCAAGCCATGTAGTATTCTTTTTATCCTTTATTCTGTACTTGCTTGCGTGCCAGAAGCTCAAAACTCCCCGGAGTCGAAGCGTCCAAATTGAAACGCTTTTTATGGAACTTCGATCTCTTCCAAAGCCTCGTGCAATCTTTGACGTCAAAGCAAAGAGACATCACTCTAGAAAGTATGACGATAGTTCTAAAAATTCTTCCAGGGGAAACAGCAAGCGCAATAGTGTGTCCAGAATGACGTTTGTCTCGGTGACTGTGGCATCATGCGCAGTGGAAACTCAGGTCCCTGCCAGACTACTTTGACACGACCTAATTTACATGATATACTAACGAGTGAATTGAACGATATTGTTATCTCATGGGTGGTCTCTCTCACGTATGTAGGATAAATTAGGGTACACTGACCGTTCGACCTGTGTGTGTATCTCTGTGTTATCAAAACAGTAATTGGTTTAAGCGTGTTTATTCAAATTCTCATACACACGTTTCAAACAATAACAACATTGAGAACGTTAACAAGCAGATTGCTTATGGACACGTTCTTGAACTTATAATCAATACACATTCAGATAGCAAAACATGGCGAACAAGTGATAGCTTCAACACTTATCTTGATAATCTTTAATTATATTTTATACAAATAGGGTAAAGAGAGAGAGAGAGAGAGAGAGAGAGAGAGAGAGAGAGAGAGAGAGAGAGAGAGAGAGGGAGAGGGAGGGAGAGAATGCCTGGCTACATCAATTGCACAGTTAATATAATATCAGCCGAAGCGATTAGTTAACATAACATAGTCTTGTACAACAGAGAATATTTTCGTGTTCAAAGATATAGTTAAATCAGTATTTCCAAACAAGAGTGTTTTGCAGTCCAGAACGTGTGTTGGCAGACTATTGAATAAAATGGTTCTATGTTCTTTAAATTTTGGACAGTGTAATAAGAAATGTTCAGAATCTTCCGGGCATGCTCCACACGTACATTCTAAATTATCAGAGAGGTGTCGGTTAACTAAGTCTTGTTGCAAATCGCTCATGTTTAATCTTAACCTGCTGTGAAGTACCTGTCCCTGGCGGTTCCCTAAATAATAATAATACGGTGGAACAACAACATCTCCATCGGTCAAATACCTTTTAAATTCACCAACTGACTGCGTTTGTTGTATATTTTCTGGAAGATTATTCCACAAAGCTGTCGTTGAAGGAAAAAATGAAGATTTATATAACTCACTTCTGCACAATGGAAACTTACGTTCAAGAGGGCGTCGTCTGTGGTAAGGATTTACATCGGAAACCAGGACCGGCAGTTTGGAATATAAATATTCTGGGGTTAAACGATTTACAATTTTATAATACAGCAAAAGTTTATGACGACGTCGCCTTTCTTTCAGGGGCACAAAACCCGATTCGTTATACAGTTTTTGGTGGCTTGTGCCACGTACTGCACCTACAATGATTCGGATTGCATCGAGATGCAATGTCTCCAACTCGTCTGCCAAACACTGTGTACAGTTATCCCAGATAACGTCCGCATAATCAAACAATGGTAACATAAAGGATTTATATATAACTTCAAGTGATTTTCTGTTTAAACGATGCTTGAATAAACCAAAACACGCAATTGACTTTCTACATTTAGCAATTAGACTTTTTATGTGGGAATCCCATTTACAATTACCTTGTAGAATGACGCCAAGGTGCTTGTGATTTTCAACATCAACTAAGTGTGCATCTTCGAAATACAATGGTGGAAGTAAAACATTTTGTTGCCTACAAATGTCCAACAATTCTGTCTTTTGACAATTAAAAGTGACTTTCCATTTAGAAGCCCATGTGCGAATTTTATCCAAATCAGAATTCAAAATCTCTGCTCGTACATCATCGTTATCTAAACTTAAGTACATACTCGTATCGTCTGCAAAGAGTTTCAACACTGATTCAAGACCAACACCAATATCGTTAATATAAATGAGAAATAAAAGAGGTCCTAAGACAGAACCCTGAGGGACACCAGCAGAAGGGGTAGCATAACTTGATTTGGTTCCTTTCAATACTACTGCTTGTCTGCGATCGCTCAAGTAATGTTCAAACCAAACAAGCAAGGGACCTCTTATACCTATCGCCTCAAGCTTGTGGAGCAGACCGCGATGCCAGACTTTATCAAAAGCTTTGGATACATCAAAAAATATTGCCTGTGACATAATGTTTTTATCAAGTGCAACACAAAAATCATCATATATACTCAATAGTTGATAAACAGTCGAATCACCAGCAATAAAACCAGATTGGCAGTGTGTAATCAAATCATAATTTTTCAAATAACCAAACACACGGATTTGTATACATTTTTCAAGCACCTTCCCAATACAACTCAGCAAAGAGATTGGACGGTAGTTGGAACAAGCACTCCTATCGCCTTTCTTAAAAATGGGCGTAATGTGAGCAGTTTTCCAGACAACTGGAAAAACACCCTCAGACAAGGATCTGTTAAAGAGAACTGTAAGCGGTGGAACGATAACAGGTAATCCATCTAAAAACAAAACAGTAATTACTGATACCAGACCTAGTGACAGCCTCCGGACTACACCATAGAGACGTCACGTCCTGCGGTCAAGCTGAATAATACTGGTCAGTCGTGTGATATAGTGTCCACATATTGTCCTCACACATTGACCGCCTAGCACGGGAGGCGGCGTTATCCAATGTACCGTCCTTCCCGCGAACACGGCCATGTTCACTGCCACTGATCTGTCCTGGTGTTCACACGGAACAAGGGCATCCTTTCACACGGAACAAGGGCATCCTTTCACACAGAACAAGGCCATCCTTTCACATAGAACAAGGGCATCCTTTCACACGGAACAAGGGCATCCTTTCACACGGAACAAGGGCATCCTTTCACACGGAACAAGGGCATCCTTTCACACGGAACAAGGGCATCCTTTCACACGAAACAAGGCCATCCTTTCACACGGAACAAGGCCATCCTTTCACACGGAACAAGGCCATCCTTTCACACGGAACAAGGCCATCCTTTCACACGGAACAAGGCCATCCTTTCACACGGAACAAGGCCATCCTTTCACACGGAACAAGGCCATCCTTTCACACGGAACAAGGGCATCCTTTCACACGGAACAAGGCCATCCTTTCACACGGAACAAGGCCATCCTTTCACACGGAACAAGGCCATCCTTTCACACGGAACAAGGCCATCCTTTCACTCGGAACAAGGCCATCCTTTCACTTGTACACTTACCACACATGTGTAGCGTGGCTGCATCTTTTGCAGAGTGGGATTGTTCGTTTTTGTTTTGTTTTGTTTTTTGCTGAATTAATTTTGCAGATTGACACAGTTGTTACGAAATTACTTCTGCAAAAAAACAAAACAAAACAAAAAACAACCCAACTCTGCAAGGGAAACGACCAGGTTGTTGCTTTTTGGGTGTCTTTCGGCTGAAGGATGCTTTTATCCCGTGTAAAAGTCTGAACGGTTCTTGTTTGGTGTGTACATGATTGCTTACACGAAAAAAACGTAACATTCAAATCTGCAGATTCTAGCTAGCTTTGCGTCGTGGAAACACAACTCACGTCTCATTGCACCCAAAAAGCTCTGCGTTGCTATTGCTAAAGGAGGTTCGGTGTCAGCTTTTCTGGTGCAATGAGACGTGAGTGCTAACCAATATGCTTGTTTGTTATCTTGTTTTAACCAAATTGCTACTACCGAAGTCTTCCCCCAAAAAATATCATGAAGGTGAAGTACAATTTCTGCTTTTATTTTTATTTTACTTTTTGGGGATTTAAAAAAAAATCCTTATTGAGTTTCTTTTTTACCACTTTCAGAAAAAGTGTCAGGCCTTCCAATCCTCGACTTTTTAGACACGCGTATATAACTCAATGTACTTCAACGTACTTATGAGCAGAAACATTATGAACATGACAGGTCATTATCCCCCAAATGTGTCATGGGTAAGGACCGATCGTTCATGATGAACAATCTCGATCCTTAGCAAAATAAGTCGCGTAAAGCGATATCAAAACATTTAGTCAATCTATCGGCCGAAACATCAACGCTGAAATAAAATCAGGGGGGTGTCAGTATGAGGGACCGGGGGTGGGAGTGGGGAGGGGGGGTATAAGAACGATCAAGGCAACATGAGTCAAAGCTGATTAGCGGAAAGTATGCGTGTTATGTGTGTTGGTGGAAAAAGTATAGCGTGTTTTCCATGGCCTGAATGTTATCACGAAGATGAACATGTAGACTGGAACGGGATGGAGTGTGGGTAGGGTGTGGGTGGGGCTTTGGGGGGGAAAGGAGAGGATTTGTACAAGCTAGCTAACTAAGCTGATTACATCAGTGTTCAGAGAGGATATATATCAATGGGGACACCGCAATCAGAACCAGGCAAAGAGCACTATGGCGGTGGGAAGATTTACGAAAACGAATTGATCAACGAAATTAATACTCATGATGGCATTTATTACGCAAAGATTGTGTTCTTTTGCGTTTGAATATATCATTTTGCACAAACTGTTTGTCTTTGTCGTGTGTGCGTGTTTTAGTCTGTCACTGGCACACGCGATGGGCGCAGTGGCGTAGTGGATAAGACATCAGAAGGTCGTGAGTTCAAATCCCAGTCGATGCCGCCTGGTGGGTTAAGGGTGGAGATTTTCCGATCTCCCAGGTCAACTTATGTGCAGACCTGCTAAGGTCTTATCCTCCTTCGTATGTACACGCAAGCACAAGACCAAGTGCGCACAGAAAAAGATCCTGTAACCCACGTCAGAGTTAAAAAATACCCAGCATGCTTCCTTCGAAATCGGCGTATGTTGCCTGAATGGCGGGATAAAAACGGTCATACACGTAAATATCCACTCGTGCAAAAAAATGAGTGAACGTGGGAGTTTCAGCCCATGAACGAAGAAGAAGAAGAAAAAGAACTGGCACACGCATGGAAGTACGCTCAATATCATATATTCAAGCCCGAAGAAAAACACTGAATAGGCACACACACACACACACACACACACACACACACCGTGGCAAACACACACACACACACACACACACACACACACACACACACGACGAAGCATGTGAACTTGAATGTTTGTAGTGAGTATTATATCTCTTTCCTGGAGCATTTCGCTACGTGCGAGTGCGCGAAGGTCAGCGCTGAAATTGTATTTACTGCATGAGGACGAACACTCGTGCCTGATTATGTTGCCCATTCCTATTTGTCCTGTAGCCTTGACATGCATGTTTTGCTTGTGTGTGTGCTTGTCCTTGAGGTTGGAGGGGAAGGGAGATGCGTAGGAAGGGACTGAAAAGGGCCTTCGAAATGTATCAAACAATTTACCGCATCTTTTGTTTATTTTGGTTCATACTCCGTTTACTCCGTGGTCACCCCCCCCCTCTCCCCGGTACATCACCCCACCCCACCCTACCCTATCCCTCTTGAGTTCTCCATGCGCTGGTCTTTTTTTTGTCTGTCTGTCTTTCTTTTTATTCGCCCATTTTCTCTTCCGGTTTCTGCGTGTTTCTTGCGTTTTCTTCACACCCAAGGTTTCTTGCTTTTTAAGAGCTATTCCTGCTCCGATGCCGCCTGTGTCGTCCCCGGGGACAATAAATTTAGCTACTTACTCCATCAAGATCAAATAAAATGTCGCGCGGTTTTTGCAAACACGCCGCCATTTGCGATCCTACGCTGTAACACGAGGAAAATAAAGTGACCAATCAGGGCACATTACGCACACGTGACGAGGAAAATGGGCATGCGCGTAGGAATACACAGGGCCACTTCTTGCCACAATGATCCGACGTCTCGCTGCCATCTTCCACTATTTCTTTTTCCCAAGCTCCCCCAGTCGCCTTTTACAGGCAAGGGGTTCCGGAGGAAATGATATTTACTGACAAACTCGCGACTGGAGCGGGGGCATGTTGACATGTCTTGGCGAGAAAGAAGTCGCGGCAGAATGCATGACTGGTCATTTTCTGGTCCTTCGCTCCTCAACGATTTCTCCAGTCAGCGTACGACCATGCCGCTGCCCTTGCACGTCCCAATCCAAAACGTTTAAACAGCAAGAGCAAGAAATGAAACGAAACAGAGAAATGCGACCCTAATGTTGGTTCGATTATGTACTGCGCAGTTCCAAGTCCGTGCGACTTTCTCTGCTGGCGATAGCTAATTATTTCCTTCTTCCAGTAGAAATCGATTGCTAATATGGGTGGTTTTTAGCGGGCGCGTTTGGGCCAAGGATCCAAAAACGGGCACTGTATAATTCGAATAAAGAATCTTGCAATAGAAGAAATATGATATGGTAACAGATTTTGTTGTTGCTTTTGCGATCACAATTTGTGCTACGAAGGTTTCCAGTTGATCATCTTTATAGCGGCCCTTGTACGTTACACAAAACAGCCTCATTGTGCACTCCATGCAACAAACACCAAAATTGGCAGAGACAGGCAGTTTTATGTATTTATCAAACTCTGATACAGGGCCATCGTGAAAAATTAGTTTAAAGGTGTTTTTTAATACAATTTCAAAATGGCCGCCACATGTAATTTAGCAAAATTATTAATTTATGTTCAGTTGATGCTACAAGCACCAAATTTGGCAGGGAGGTACAGTTTTATGTACTTGTCAAGGTCTGATACAGGGCCACCAAAATAAATTTGTTTAAAAGATTATTTTAATGCAATGTTCAAAATGGCTGCCACAAAAAAAAGTCTAAAATTGTAGATTTGCGTTCATGTAGTGCAACAACCCTCAAAATTGGCAGAGATGCACAGTTTTCTGAACTTATTAAGTTCTGATACAGAGCCACTTAAAATATGAATATTTGTTGGTTATTTAAAGCATAATTTCAAAATGACAACCACGGGAATACATGCAAACGCACATGCTGGAACGTAACTGAAGGAACACAAGAAGTTTAGAGCAATGTAGCTTGATTTACCTAGTGTTGGGGGTTGTTAGCAGATGCACACACACAGTTGCAGAGGGCAGTACACCGTAGTCCGGCTTTGCAGCATTTGCAGCGTTGGGTTCTGCATGACTTCTTGCAGGCACACTTGAGAAGCTCGCGGCATGCTGTAGATGCTTCAGGGCTGATGGTCCAAAGGGGTTGCCACTCTCCGTCATTGTTTTTCCAACCCCATTCAGAGGGATTAGGCAATGCAGGTGTGGGATTTTCTGCCTGGCCCCAAATGTAGCTGCCTTGATAGACTGCCCTTTTGATATGCTGTAGCAGAGCATCGCTTGTTGGTGGAATGTGTTCAATCTGCCTGGTTTTCTTGATGAAGAGATGTCTTATGGCGCTGTTGACATCCAGGCAGTTACTAGCAACCTCTCCAACACAGCTCTGTCATCAGGTGTCAAGGTACACGGAGGCGTTGACAGCCGAAGGAAAGTTTCAGTCACATCATCGAACACACTCCACACCTCCCAAGCCTTCTTCTTACTGATGCCATTGAAAAATGACACAGTGTCGCACCCAGTAAAACTGTGGAAAAGAGAAAGGCAGGATGATCTGGTGGGACCAAGGTTCCTGGCAATAAGGTGAGCAGGAATGTGCCGGAAGTCTTTGCCAACACCCATCGCCACCCAAATTTCGTGGTCAGGATAGCGTGATGCAGAGGCGACGGCGAGGACAACAACATCTGTGTCGGTGGTGCGAAGCAAGATGTGTTTGCTGTCCTTTGCTGCATCCACTAGGTGTGTCATTATCCTACTGTCGGCTTCCTCATGGGTGCAAGGAGACAGTGCACTAAGCTCAACAGGGACATTGGAAATGGCAATAGAACCCTGGGTGGTGACAATGGTCTTCTCAGTGGGAATTCGCAGGAGACACTGTGCCAGGTACTTAAAGAGCTCCGTTTTGTTGTCATCTACCCTGAGGAATGTGTGCCAGTTGGTGGTATGGCGCCTGTTGGTGTGACACGCTTTCTCTTTCCCTTGCCCCTCACCTCCCTTGCAGTCTTCTTCAGGCTGTCTGTCCTGTACATATCCCATATCACATCCAGGCGGGAAACTGTTTGCAGCAAGAGGGTGATGTGCGGCAAAAACACATCCTCTGCATATGCACGAAATGTCTTTGCTGCCCCAGGCCGAATCATGTGCACGATTGCAGCGCCATCCAAAATCAGAACATCTGCATCAGAACGCACTGCTTCAGGCGGTGACAATTGCTCCAGGCATTCCATCAGGCGTGATTTCAATCCCGGCCTTATTTGTCCTTCAGAGGAAAGTGATGGAGGGGTACTGTGATTTTCATGCTGGAAGAAGTCGTCGAGTCCTCCTGGGCGGGTCTGGCATGCAATATAGAGCCTGGAAAAGAGACTGTTGTTCTTTTTAAGGATGGAAAGTTTGCAAGTTCCAGTGCCTTTCTTCTTCCGCTTTGTGCCAGCAATAAGGACCATGTTGTTGCGCTTGATAGGGTCAGAGAATTTCTTGGTCTTTGTCTTGAGCCTATCTTCCACAAATGATGTGTACTGCTGCATCCCTGTCGTCAACATGGATTTCATGGCCTCATGCGTCGCAGCACTGATTATCTCAGTGCTCTGAAGAGTGAGGAAATCGCATGTTCGCTCAGCAAAAGGGTTTCCCGCCTCCTTTATGACATCAATGATTTTTGTGACGTTGTCAGCAAAATCCACTTGGAAGGCCAAGCTTTGCTCATGATGGCCAAGTTTCTCCGAGTCTTTCTCAGGAGGGCTAAGGGTCCGTTGAAATTCCTGGATGACGCGTGCAACTTCAGGGCCACTGACCATCCACCGTCCCAAAGCAGCTGGATTACCTGTCAAGCCAACGGCCCCACCATCACCTTTCACAATCGCATTATTCTGTTCATGTGCATGATCCAGTGCCAGTTCCAGTCTTTTGCAGGACAAAGTGGCCTTGTTGGAATTCATGGCTAACAGACTCAATGCTGGTCTAATGCAAAGAACACTGGCACTATTTTCGCGATGCACTGCTGATACAACATGAAGTCACCACTTCTCACGGAAGACAGAAAAGCAAGCACAAGAACTTCTAATTGCATGATCAAAGCCCAGAAGTGAAATGTTCTCCGTCATGACGACTTTCCACTCATCCACAGGCATGATCTTCTCCCCAAGAGCTTGGCATGAGAGACGATATTGCTCATAGGCAGCATTCATCAGTTGGTAGAGGGCACATACTGTAAGCTGATGAGCATGCCGAGTCTTGGTGACATGAGCAGCTGACAAGAAGGAGTCTGCAGTACCAACTGTAGTCACACCAGCCTGTACAAGGACGTCTGTCCAGCCACTGTCACGCAGGAGACTTCCAAGGGCCTTCAAAAAAGCCATCTCGGTGTGAAGTCCTCCCAAAACGATGGTCATTCTGCTTTCTCCATACAAATCAGGATGCCTCCACTGAATTTGTTTGGCAAGGGCAAAGAGAGGCCCTCTGCAACTGTGTGTGTGCATCTGCTAACAACCCCCAACACTAGGTAAATCAAGCTACATTGCTCTAAACTTCTTGTGTTCCTTCAGTTACGTTCCAGCATGTGCGTTTGCATGTATTCCCGTGGTTGTCATTTTGAAATTATGCTTTAAATAACCAACAAATATTCATATTTTAAGTGGCTCTGTATCAGAACTTAATAAGTTCAGAAAACTGTGCATCTCTGCCAATTTTGAGGGTTGTTGCACTACATGAACGCAAATCTACAATTTTAGACTTTTTTTGGGTGGCAGCCATTTTGAACATTGCATTAAAATAATCTTTTAAACAAATTTATTTTGGTGGCCCTGTATCAGACCTTGACAAGTACATAAAACTGTACCTCCCTGCCAAATTTGGTGCTTGTAGCATCAACTGAACATAAATTAATAATTTTGCTAAATTACATGTGGCGGCCATTTTGAAATTGTATTAAAAAACACCTTTAAACTAATTTTTCACGATGGCCCTGTATCAGAGTTTGATAAATACATAAAACTGCCTGTCTCTGCCAATTTTGGTGTTTGTTACATGAAGTGCACAATTCGAACACATATAAGGGCCGCTATTAAGCCTTTCATACTTTCAGCAGAGATTGCGTTGACCGGATTTTACTATTGTTTTTCTAATCGAGTATAATGTGAAAATCCAGAAGATGAAAAAATCGTCAGCCAATTATTCGTACCAGCTTTGATTGTCCTTCATAGGTTTTCATATCAAGTCAAGTCAAGTATTTTATTGTTTTGGGCCCAGAGGGCTTTGAAACAAAGATATAACTTTAAGAAAAAAAGGTAACAAATCAGACAGTTAATATATGTATACAAATTGAGCGGACAAATACAACAATACTATACAACCAAAATAAATTGGTAATATACACTTCCATACATACAAACAAAAAGAAAAGAAAAATAGGTTGAACAAAATCAGGTAAGAGATCAGACAGATAATATGTATACATTAAGCGGACAACGATAATATACAGCCGAAATAAATTGGCAATACCATTATGCCATGCATCTTTTGTAAAAACACAAAACAAAACAAAAGCATGTATTACATACATATACATACCAATAAAGAAACTAGATGTAACGCTAACATACTAAAATCATAACATGGGCTACAAATCTTGCTAGCTTCATTAGTTTTATCTTAGATTTACAATTCATTAACTGTTCATATTTTAAACAATTTGGGTGAGATCGGTAATAAGGACTAATTATTTTCTTCTTTCAGACACTATACTTGCGTCGGTACAAATGAACAAATAGTGAAACTCATCACCTAATTCATTTGTATCGCACATATCACACAATCTTTCATTTCTAGGAGCATTAAAAAATCGGTGCTGATGTATTGGCAACTTATGATTGCTTGTTCTAAATTTTGCTAATTTAACTTGGAATTTCCTAGGCAACCAAAGCAAATACCTTTCCAGACAAAAATCCTTTTTATATATTCTGTAATTAAAACACAAGCTGTTGGCATTCACGTCAGTGTTCCATTCCTGCAGGAATTGATCTCTTAGCCTTTGTTTTACAACGTTTTTAAAACCTGAGACGGCAAGACTCTGAGTTGTCCATAAATATGATAGACCCAACTTATTTAACATAGTATTGACATGCGACAACCAGGGCAATTTAACGTTTTGTACATGGTACAACCTCAAATGTAGTTTTAACATTAAACAAGACATCTTATTCGCACCATCGTTCATTTCTTTCATCAGTTTATACCAATAAACCAGTAACTGACATTGTACCTCAATTCTAATTGGGTAACGACCAAGCTCTCCGTAAACCATACAAGTGGGTGTAGTTTTATATACATCAAGAAGCATTTTTAAAAATCGCAATTGAAACCTTGACAATATGTCTAATGAATCATATCCCCACACCTCACAACCATACAGCAAAATTGGATGTACACACTTCTCAAAAAGATCCAATTGCACATCAATTGGTAAATTTAGTTTTCTACATTTTCGAATTAACGAGAACATTGCACGGTTACCAATCAAACATTGACGTTTCATGGCATTGTGAAATTTGTTATTATAATTAGATAGTACACCTAAGTACACATAGTCCCAAACTACTTGGACAGGTACTCCATTCAAGACAAAATTTGGGATATTCCGTATTGAATATTGAATCAAAGTAAAGCGATTGCTTTGTCATGACAACTAAGTTTAACAGGTTGCCGTGACCAAGTAACCAACTTACCTGTTGGTTAATACCGGGTTACAAAACACTTGACGCGATCGCTAATTGAGTTTAGTGTTCCCTTGTTTTTGTAGATTCAAAGAACTGAATCAACAAAGCGCAGGCGAGGATTCTACACAACATGTGTTGTGCAATGAAACACGAACACCAATACGTCGTTCACCCTCACAGTTCCTTCAATGCTTTTTCCTTTGATGTGTCACCTCATTGTCATGGATCTATTCCCGAGCCGACCACAGTCCGTCGCCGTACTGTGTGTGCGGTTAGTGACATAAGAAGTCGAGTGATGTGACGTAACGATCGGATCATTTCATTTCATCATTTAGTATTCGATTGCTGTGGAATTTAGGTCGCTTCCAACCAGCGGAAAGCTAGCAGCAATAAAAGGTCGCGCTACTTAGTTGCGTGTGTGTGTGTCTAGCTTGCCAAACACTCGTGGATCGTGCTAAAGTCGTGAGAAGCACAATGTGTTTTGGTTATCAAACTCATATGATCAGCGTCAGTGTCAGTAAGCGTGATCTTGCCGTGAAAAAGAACAATGTCTAGCGGAGCTCCTTCCCAGAAGTATCCACACAAAACGTCCAGCCCCCAGACACCAAACACCCCCACGGACTGACACGCCGGACTAACGCCTCAAGACAGTGAGAGGCGCTCTCAGTGGCCTGGGGGAACAGGCTGCTTGGGGACCTTACTCTCGGGACGGGTTGGGAACGCGGAGAGGGGGGGGGGGGGGATATGTGACGGGAAGAGGACGTGATAGTCAAGCGCTAACGTGGTTAGTGGTCCGACTTGGTAGCGATCAGCAAGGTCCGCTATACACGGGGGTCAGCCTGTTAGACTGATTGCGGCTATCCCCTGTAGGGGCTGCCGGTTCTCTTCCGTCTGTTTCAAGTCCCTCAGACCGAGGACATGCTACATCTCGCGTCTCTGCTTCCCGTTCCTCTGGTCCTGCTACCATCTTTTCTTCCTTCTTGCGATGCTCCCTTCAGCTCTCTCTCTCTCTCTCTCTCTCTCTCTCTCTCTCTCTCTCTCTCTCTCTCTCTCTCTCTCTCTCTCTCTCTCATGTGTCATGTTTCACCCAAAGCCAACCCAGATTGTCCAGAACGAGGTCGTGGGGGTGTAGAATATCACACTGGAAACCCCTAGGCGCCATGACTTGAGACAGGACTCGCAACCAATTGTGAAAGCGGTGGCGGTTCTGCGGCGAGATAATGATGCTTCCGCTGCGATTCTAGGTTTAAATTTGGAGACCGTAAGTCGCTGTTACTCTGCCAGTTCGCAGTCTCCTTTCTTTTTAAGGGCAGCATCAGTGAATATCTTGTGAGACTCTACAACGGTGCTCTCTTGGGCACGTCACCGATTATATACCGCTGCCGCACTAATTTGACCTCGTTTCCTTCTTCTTCCTGTTCTTCTTCTTCCCGTGTATTATCTCGTTTTGTCACGTCTTCTTATGCATGTTTTGGTTAAAATCCTTTTACCTGTGTAACACCCCGTTCTGCCCCACATCTGGAAATGACCCCCGGGAGGCTGTTTGGTATCATAGGTCGGTCTCACGGGGGCAGTTTGGTTACCGAAGCGTACCCCGGGGTAAGAACGGGGTGTTACACCGGTTTGGTTACCGTTTTCTACGCCTTGATAATAACAGCTTCTATTTTGATACGAAGAACTATCAGGTGCAGCACTGACCGGTATTCATTTATTTTCCAACTTGTTCCATACAATCCGGTAAAACAACAGGAACTTCAGTTCTGATAAACGCGAATACTGCAATCATCATTCTGCCTTCCTTGCTTTGCCATCTAGATAACCGAAATACTCGTAATGCAGTGACTTTTCCAAAATAAATTCTGCGAGCCTTTTTAGCCAGGCACCTATTTTTTCCTCTGTTTTCACGGTAACCTCGAAGTACACTGTCAGAGTCAAGGGTTGGTGTGCACCGCTGACAAAAATGGAAATTTAAATACCGGAAGTTCAACAGTTTTCAGTGATACGTCTGCGCTAATAACTTTTCTCTGCGCATGTTCCCTTCCTTTACGTCATCGGATACGTCATTTACGTTGCTTGAAGCTGTAAACTGAGGCCATTTCTTTCAACCACACTACCAGAAGTGAATTAATCACTTTTTGCTTTTGGAGTATTAGGTTTGCTTGGCAATTACCAGAAGAAAAGACAGACAATAATTAAATCTGCACACGCACCTGAACTTCGTAGGTAGTTTGAAACATCAAGCATTTTTGGTTTTAGCATCGGATGTTCTGCTATTTACTTGCCTCCCGTTTATACGAACGTACTCTTAAGCTGGAAGGTTTTTTTTAAATAATTTTTTTTTATCTAGAAAGCAGGAATGAAAGAAACATATAGATAGGATATGAAAAACAGGAAAACAGGATCACGCCGTAGTAGCTGCCTGTGGATGCCGTGATGACAAATAGTTTCACACATTTTAAACACACACACAAACACACAAACACACACGCACACACACGCACACACACAGACACACACACACACACACACACACACACACACACACACACACACACACACACAGAAACATTTTATTTAAATTGGAACGTACCTACTAACGGACAGTATTTCACTGTGCGCCATGATAAAAATGTTTCAAATTCACACTCATAAATTCACACACAAAAACCATAAAGACAGAAAAATTGTTCTTTGAAACACACTGTCACAGCGTAAGATAATGGTGACGAGGAGCCTTCGGCAAGAGACCTACATGACACGCAGAACACTCACAAGAACAAAGCTCTCTGGCATAAATGGAATATAATGATCGGGTGACATTCTCCCATACGCCGAAATGCATGCTCATCATTAGTGTGTGTGTGTGTGTGTGTGTGTGTGTGTGTGTGTGTGTGTGTGTGTGTGTGTGTGTGTGTGTGTGTTTATAGAACAGGGAAGTTTAACAAGAATTACTATCTTTGGCTTCTGCTTGTTGTCAATAAGGTGTTTGTTTGCAAAATGCTTCAGCGCTTCAAAGGTTGCCAGTTGAGAACGTGAGAACATTTGATAGTGTCCAGAAAAGCTTTTGATAATCGAACCTGTTTTAGTTCAGTTGATTTCATCATCATCATCATCATCATCATCATCATCATCATCATCATCATCATCATCATCATCATCATCATCATCTTCCTCCTCCTCCTCAACATCATCATCATCACCATCATCAACAGATTAGTAAAAAGAAGAAAAAAAGTGGAAAAACGAACTAAAGAAATAATGACTGAAGCATTTTTGCAATCATTTCAAGGAAGTCTTTATATATTTTTCTCTTTCCTTTGACCTCAACCTTTTTCTATCGGTGAAAGGCGAAGACAAGTCACCTATGACATTGCCCAGACCCCCCCCCCCCCCCATTCCCGTGCCTGCAAAATGCACCCCCCTTCCGCACCCGCAAAACACCCTCCCCCCCCCCCCCCCCCCCCCCCGTTTGTCCCTTTCCTCGACCCAAGCCTTCTTCCCCTGCCCCCGCCGCGCCATCCCTCCCACCTGATCGCCGTAAACTTCAACTGTCACTGCCCTGGCGATGTCATTCGCATCTGAGCGAGAGTAAACTCTTACATCACTTTGGGTAAATATTTGCCTATCATGATTTTCGCATCGGTGGCAAAATTAATGGCGCTTTCCCTTCCCTTCACAGCAGGCAGGGAGAGTTAATGATAAATACTGATTTTAAAATGGAGACACACACTTTATGTCCACTGGGTCGATAGGTAATCAGTTTAAGAGGCTCCCGACTAGATTGCAAAACGTGAGAATGAAGAGAAAGGGAGAGAGAGAGAGAGAGAGAGAGAGAGAGAGAGAGAGAGAGAGAGAGAGAGAGAGAGAGAGAGAGAGAGAGAGAGAGATGATGATGATGATGGAACTTTATTTTTCAAGGATAGAGGTTTAAGGCGACGCCTTTTCTTACAAACGGTCCTTACTTCTAATACAAATGTCTAATAAATGATAAACAAGTAAAGCAACATGACAAATAAACAAATTAAACGAACGACCCAGCAAACAATCGACAAGTAAGCAAACAAGCAAATAAACACAAACAACAAAATGACAAAGTAAGCAACATACAAATCAAAAACGAAACATGCAACATGTTAATTGAGAGAGAGAGAGAGAGAGAGAGAGAGAGAGAGAGAGAGAGAGAGAGAGAGAGAGAGAGAGAGAGAGAGAGAGAGAGAACTGAACTGAACTGAACTGAACTGAAAGGAATACGATTTAAGGCTAGGCCTTTTCTTACAAGCTGTCGTTGAGACGCAAAACACACAATAACAAATTTTTTTTAAAGAGAGAGAGAGAGAGAGAGAGAGAGAGAGAGAGAGATAGATAGATAGATAGATAGAGAGAGAGATAGATAGAGAGAGAGAATTGAAATGAATTGAATTTGACTTTATTTTTCGAGGGTGTCAGAATAAGCAATGCAAACATGCTTTGTTTTCGTTTGATCCTCGCTCAATAACAAGAGATATCGAAGTTAACAGTTAACTACACTAACAATTATATTATCAACATGTCTGCAAACTCTCTCTCTCTCTCTCTCTTTCTCTCGCTCTTTCTCTCTCTCTCTCTCTCTCTCTTTCTCTCGCTCTTTCTCTATCTCCATCTATCTAGCACACACACACACACACACACACACACGCACACACACACACACACACACACACACACACACGCGCGCGCGCGCGCACACACGCACGCGCACACGCACACACACACACCTAAACCTATTAGTATGAACCTATCTCCATAGCTCCCTCCCCCTCCCTCTCCTCCTCACATCCGTCAATCTTTTACTTTTCTCGCTCCCACATTTCATTCGTCCAGTCAGACAGACCCCTCCCACTCTCCCCAACACTCGTGTCTACATCTCCGCGAGTAACTGTTTACTTTAACCATCTCAAGTGGGCAGGATTTTGACCCTCAAAGGAGTAGCTAAACACAATCACTGTGGATTGTTCTCCTCCAAAGGAACCAAAAGAATATTACCCATACTTTTCCCTTCATGGCCCACGGTATTTGCCACTGTCGACCCCGACGGGGCGACGAGGGAAAACGACATCTCATAATTGACAAATAGGACACTGACGAATGTGTCCCTCAAGTGGCCCCAAAAGATGAAAGGAATCTAGGGGGTGAGTAATACTCGCCTGTTTGTGAGATCTAGTTTCGATCTGGCTGTCTGTTCCATTCTATTCAGTCTTGCAATATGATGGCCTTTTATTCATGAATGTACGTCGGGTGTTTATGTAACAAGGCTGAGCTTAAAAATATAGTTGCTTGTCGCACTTGTCGCATTCAGTTACTTCCCGCATATGGGGTAAGGGTGAACTTGAATTTGTCCCAAACTTTGCTTTCGCAGTTTGTCCATAAGGTTGCCCGTGTCGCAAAAAATTGCGACAATTCCCAACCCATGATATTTCAAGAGCGTCAGGGTAGGGGTTGATTGTAAGACGAGAACGTATGCATGCACACTCTTCAAAAAAAAGTTAAGGATCGGTTGAAAAAACGGATCTAATTATAAAAAATTGCCAAAAAATTAAACATCGATATAATAATTAAAAGATTAATGTGTTTGAATGAACAAATGAACAATGAGTCTTGATCTAGAATTTTGTTTGGCAGGCAGAGTTATTTCCCTTTGTGGGACTTCTCAAAAGCTTCTGCATTTTGGAAGAAAAAGGGTGTTTTTTATAGCCCCATGAAATTTGCCGAACGCATGCCAGGGCAAAAGGTCGTGATGCACGTGCTACAACAGGGTCCTGGCTATGAACATCGCTCACCAGCTTGTGTTTAAAGGTTGACACGCTGACACAATTATGCACAGTAGCAATATGCCCCCACGAAGAAAACTGAGCGATTTGGATAGAGGAAGGGCAATAAGATGGCGACAAGACGGTGTTGCTGACAGCAGGGACCTATATTAGGACAGGCAAGTGGCCCAGAGGCTTGCAGTGGCTCCCTCTGTCATCATCAGACTAAAACAGAGATTCCACGCAACTGGAAGAGTGCAGGAGCGACAACGTCACCACACCAGAGAGGATCGCTTCATTCAGAGGCAGGCCATGCAACAAAGAATGGCTACGGCAAACAACATTAGGCAACGCCTACAGTGTTAGTGGTCAGACAATCCGAAACCGCTTACACAACTATGGCTTGCGTGCAAGGCGTCCAGTCGAATCCGAGGAACAACCCTGACTGCTAATCACCGAGCAGCTCGCCGAGCCTGGTGCATTCAACATGTGAGGTGGCAACGTCAGCAGTGGGCTCAGGTGTTGTTTACAGATGAGTCCCGCTTTTGCTTGAACCTGCTGATGGACCGATCTGATATGGCCCTTCGTGGTCGGCTGGGCGTTAAGCAAACAAACAAACAAACAAAAAACCTGCTGATGGTCGCATCCGAGTGTGGAGGCGTCGCGGAGAGCGCTTCGCAGAAGGCGCTGTTCTGGAACAACAGCGTTTTGGCGGAGGCTCTGTGATGGTCTGGGGAGGGATCAGCACACGTCTAAGGACACCTCTGTACCATGTAGTGGGCAACTTGACCGGTGTCCGCTACCAGAATGAGATCCTGCAACCCCTGGGTCCGTATGCATGAGGAGGAAGTCAGCAACACTGGAAGTAGAGGCCTCTTTCGGAAGTGGGAACTCCCGAAGTTTAACTTTCCAACTGTTCACTATGCATGAACGCCGGAGTGGTGACTTCGAGAGTATTCGGTCAAGGTCGCGAAAATTGGGGGAATCCTAACTAGTACGCATGCGTTTGTCGGTTGCCACCAGAAGAAACAAATCTCATCGCGAGTTCAAAAAGGCGAACGTTGAGCGCGCTGTAGTACTAACAGCGTTACTGCTGTTGTTTTTTGAATGGTTAAACGAAAGGGTCGGTTCAAACCTGTGATGATTGTCTTGGAATCGAATGACTGCCTATGACAAATGACTTTGTTGGCTTGAATGTTAGGAGAAGAGTAAATGATTATGTTGAACTTCTTTTTTTATTTTTATTTTTTTATTTTTTATCTCAGCTGCTTGCTTCAACCCTTTTTTTTTTGTTTTGTTTTTTGCGGGGAGTATCCCTCTTCATTGATCTTTTTTTCTTTTCTTTTTTTCTGCTTTTTATATTAATTTTTCTACTTTAAATGTACCTATATCGTTAACAATACTATTTCTAAATGTATTTTACACGCCCAAAAAACTTCCTTTACGGTAATTTTTAATAATCATATTATATTTACAAATCACTTTATCCTCAACGCATTTCCAAGTGAACATAATTTTGGGGCACAAAAACCCAAAACAAAAGTATAATCAATTTCGTTCTCACAATAAGTACAACAATTACTGTATGTTGAACTTGTGTTTAATAATTTTATATCGGTAAAATTGTTGGACAAACATAGATTGGTTATAGAGAAACTTTTAGGTTACTGGTAAAGTTTAAAAGGAAGAACATTATGCAGTAGACCGTAAATAACTAAGTTTAGTGACTTGTTCCTTATTTATTGGGAAAATGTCTGTCAAGAAGTTTAGAAAAGACAATACTGTTCATCGGTGTTTTAATTTGTTTTCCCTCGTTAATTTTTGATTACGATGGCGATGCATGTGTGTCCAAATTTTTACAAAAGATAAATTGTTGTACTTAGGTGTTAGTAAATTATGTTTGTCCTCGTTAATTGTGAACAGGATGTATGTTTATGTAAAGTTGAAAGTCAAGATTGGATTTGTTTATCCTACGCGCGTGTGTGCATGTGTGTTAAACATAGAACACTTTATTATCTCAATTTCGAGAAACTCGGGTGTGGTGAATCACAACAAACAACATAAAACGTAAGAAAATAAATAAAATATCGAGGCGCAAAATAATCAGCTCATAATAAATAGTGTGTGTGTGGGGGGGGGGTGGGGGTGCACACACACACACACACACACACACACACACACACACACCGTCGAACACACACACACACACACATATACACACATATACACACACACACACACACGCACGCACGCGCACACAAACAAACGCACAATTATACCCGCAAACACGCACGCAGAGGCAGGCAGGCAGGCACTCGCACAAATACATACAAACACTTTCACACACACACGCACACGCACGCACACACACACACACACACACACACAAACACACCCTCCCCCCACCCCCACCCCACCCCCCACCCCACACACACATGTGCGCGCGTGCACTGCAAACGAATGAATGAATGAACAGACGCACACCTACACACGCACGCACGCACGCACGCAGACACACGCACACCCACACACACACACACACGCACACTCTCACACAAACACACACTCACACATGCACACAAAGACGCCCATTTACATAGAAACACCCCCTCCTATAAGCGGGCATGAAATTTTAAGAGTGGTGGCCAGTGACCCAGAACGAACAAAAGTCAAAGCTGGCAACTCAGGTTTGTATTCAGGGAAATTTACACGAAATGCACGCACGAGATACGACTTTTCTTTCTATTTTCTCTCTTTGGGACTTTCATTTGCGTTAGATCGGTTTTATATGAAAAACCGAAGAAAAGCCCTGCTATTTTGCAAGGAGAAACTTTGGAAGCAGCGTGTTTACTCCTGGGTTTCGCTGTAGTACAATTACCCGCACTTACTTCCTCGCTTGCTTCAAAAGTAAGCACTTTTTCCGTCCCATGCATGCGAAATTGAGGATGTACTTCCGATGTCGCTCAAAATGTAGGAAGTTGTCGCAAACTACCATCAATTACTTCCTCGCTTTGCTTCGAAGTAAGCCTTTCTTCCGGCCCATGCATACGAAAGTGAGGCAAGTTCTTCTGATGTCACTCAAAACTTCGGAAGTTTTCGCGAACTTCCCCCATAAGCATACGGGCACTGGTCGTTCCAGCCCTCCAAGCGATCGGCCCTCGTGCGATTCTTCAGGATGACAACGCACCTCCCCATCGCTCTGCAGCTGTAAACACCTTCATCCAGCAGGCCAGGGTCAACAGGATGCTGTGGCCAGCCAACAGCCCGGACCTGAACCCCAAAGTGGGACGAGCTTTGTCGTCGGGTACAGCAACATCACCCTCCTCCTGCCAATCTGGGTCAACTGCTGCAATGGCTCCAGCAGGAGTGGAATGGAGTTCCCAGAGCATTCATATGCAACCTGATCCACTCCATGCGCCAACGATGTGTTGAATGCCTGGCACACAACGGAGGGCACACGCGTTATTGACACTGATTCACATTGTTGTGAATTCCATTTTCGAGGGTTGTCACGTTTGACACACTCTAGCTAAATTGTCGCTGCCGCGTTCGATCTTTACTTTGTTTGTTCAATTATATAATTTAAAAAAAATGAAAGAATTCGGTCTTGTCTGTTTTGTGTGGCGTGCTTGTAAAAAAATGATCCTTAACTTTTTTTGAAGAGTGTACTTGTGTTATTTGTCACCAATAATCTATCAATTAAATTCCCTATTTATTGATCTGTATTTCTTCTTGTGTGCCTATATCTTCTCCGTCGGGGTCTGTCAAGGTAATGCATCTTTTGCACAGCTGGTGGAATTTGTGACAACCTTCGACGGTGAAATACTTCCCCTCTCTTTTCCGCCTTATCTGCGGCAAGTGACTGCGCAAGCCACAAATGGTCAAGTTGTTCGACATGCAAAAACGATGTGCTCTGTACTCTGTCTGACTGTTTGCCTGACTCTATTAATGAAACAGAACTTGTATCTTGTTGCCTCTTTTGTATACTTGCATCGCAACATGCAGTTGTACAAGTTAACATTGAAAATGTACTCACCAGAAACACGAACAATAAAAACACGAATTATTGTTCGTGTTTCTGGTGAGTACAGTTTCAATGTTATCTTGTTCTTATTCTTCTCACGTGCAGTCTCTTGTTCCTATTCTTGTAGTTGTAACTAGAGATCTCTCTCTCTCTCTCTAACAACTTTCGACCAATTTCCCTCTTACCTGTTTTATCTAAGCCTTTGGAGAAGCATATTCAGAAATATTTACTGGAATATATGGAACGAATGAATTTGTTTCATCCATTTCAGTCTGGATTTCGCTCTAAGCATTCATGCCACACTGCTCTCAGCTCTTTATGTGAAACTTGGTTATCAGCTATTAATGAGTCCGAAGTAACAGGAGCGTTATTCCTGGACTTTAAAAAAGCCTTTGACCTTGTAGACCACTCCTTATTATTAAAGAAATTACAATGCTACTTAAAAGATGACTCTGCTTGTGCCTTCTTCGAATCATATCTTTCAAAACGGACACAATATGTATTCATCAACTGTAAAACTTCGTCGAATGATTTTGTCAAAAGTGGTGTGCCTCAAGGGTCTGTATTAGGACCTATATTGTTCTGTATTTATATAAATGATTTACCTCTTCATGTGTCAGATGAGAAAGTAAGATGTGAGTTCTTTGCGGATGATTCATCAATCCACACCAGTCAGAAGTCTTTGGTAGCCGTCAACCAATCTCTTCAAAAAAGTATAGATGAGATGACAGAATGGTGCACCACTAATGCAATGGTTATTCACCCTGTTAAGACGAAAAGTATGGTGATTACAACTAGACAAAAACACCAATTAAAACCCTTACAACTTCAACTGTCAATTGATTCAACTCAAGTGCAACAAGTTAAAGAGCATAAATTATTAGGGGTTACCGTTGATCAAGAATTGAAATGGCAAACTCACTTGAGTAAAATTTGCAAATTAGTATCTAAAAATTTGTACTTATTGTCTAAATTAAGACATTATGCCGATGTGGAAGCACTCAAGTTGTTTTATTACGCTCACATAATGCCCCATATCAACTTTGCTTCAACACTTTGGGATAACTGCAGTGATGTTCATCTCAAACGACTCAATTCTCTTCATCGCCGTGCTGCAAAACTAATTCTGCATGAGTCAAAAAAGCCAACAGATGATAAATTAAAGCTCCTTAATTTCCTTCCCTTGAAAGATCAGTTGACGCTAAACAAGGCTGTCTTTATGTACAAAGTAATTAACAATAATGTTCCTGGATATTTAAAATCACATTTCAGACATGCCACAAAAAGATATGGGTCCCAGAACCTGATTCCCCCCATCCCTCGTCTAGACTTGTATAAGTCAAGTTTAGCCTTCTCAGGAGCATCTCTATGGAATTCCATACCCCTACCCCTCCGAAATGCCTCTTCTGTGAAAACGTTTAGGCGCCAGTTTCATTCCCGCTTAATGGGTAAATAGAACACTTTTCATGTCTGATATTTTAGTGCTTTTAACATTTAGGCAAGTTATGTTTGTATTTTGATTTGTTCTTTATGTGTATGTATTGATAATGATATACATGCGAATGATTGGGACAATTCCTCCCCACATTTGTTTTCTCCCTTTTGTTATTAGTTGTTTTGGATGTTTATATGCAATGCATTATTGCAACTATGCTGCAATTTCCACACTATATTGTTTTTCCAATTTTTGAATGTGTATACAAAACCATAACCCTTTTCTTATTACTATTTACATTATGTACGTCTGTAAGTAACAATAACCTTGTCAATTTTACTATCTATATTATGTGCGTCTGTATTAAGTGTTTGTATAAGGGACAGGTTGTAAGATTAGGCTTTGCCTAAAACCTCTATCCTTTGGTAATAAAGTTCAGTTTCAGTTTCTCTCTCTCTCTCTCTCTCTCTCTCTCTCTCTCTCTCTCTCTCTCTCTCTCTCTCTCTCTCTCTCTCTCTCTCTCTCTCTCTCTCTCTCTCTCTCTCTCTCTCTCTCTCTCTCTCTCAATCCTTGTAAAAAGTTCAATTCAATTCAATTCAATTCAATTCAATTCTCCATTCCAAACTTTCCATCACTTTCTCGCCTTCTCTTTCTCTCTCGAACTCGCTCATTCTCAAGTACACATTCCTTTTCGAGAGTTAAACTAATTCCACAAAATGTTGCGGCCAGGACATTTTGACTGATAAATATGTTAAATCCACGTTCAACAGACCTATTGTCTTCTGTGTCTTGGAACAACAACATAACAGACAGGCAGGCAAATACCTAGCCACACACGCACACACGCAAATATAACCACACATGAATAACAGATAAAAGCTGCTGGTTAAATCCTTACGTTAACATGATTTGTGTTTAAATTACACGGACAGTTTTCGATGAGGCAAAATGTTGGCAGAAATGTGATTTCTTTTGAAATCAAAAAGACCAGATTCTTCTACCTAGCGAACTGAATCTTCTCGCAGCCCAAAAAGAAACAAGTCGCTTGAAGCGAAATTTTATACATTTAGTCAATCTGTCAAACTTACAGAATGACACTGAACGCAATGCATTTCAGAAAGACAATGCTTCGCGGATACCCCCGAGACTGAAAGCGCGGTCACACTAGTATGTTTCACATGGAAAACGTAACTGATCGCTTGAAGTGAGAAGCTAATATAGCACAGTCGCGTACAGTGCTTCATAGAACACTTGTTGAGCTTGTTTGTAATACAAACATAACAAACATAACAACCATAATAACGGAAACAGGTTATTTTGTACGAGCTGAATCAAGGTGTATACCGGCACGGTTGGCCTAGTGGTAAGGCGTCCGCCCCGTGATCGGGAGGTCGTGGGTTCGAACCCCGGCCGGGTCATACCTAAGACTTTAAAATTGGCAATCTAGTGGCTGCTCCGCCTGGCGTCTGGCATTATGGGGTTAGTGCTAGGACTGGTTGGTCCGGTGTCAGAATAATGTGACTGGGTGAGACATGAAGCCTGTGCTGCGACTTCTGTCTTGTGTGTGGCGCACGTTATATGTCAAAGCAGCACCGCCCTGATATGACCCTTTGTGGTCGGCTGGGCGTTAAGCAAACAAACAAACAAACAAACAAACAAACAAACAAACAAATCAAGGTGTACGAACGGAATCGGGAGGTTTTCAGTAAAACCGAAACAGTACTAAAGCCACGGAATTCTATAAACTTCTGTTCAAGCAAAATGTCTTAACAGGCAATGTTTTTCGTACTCATGTTTAATTCAGGGGTCAGTTTTAATTACAGAGCAAGAAAAACAAGAAAATGTTGAAAAATTAAGCCATGTTGCCGCGTTTGGCCCGCGTGTGTAACCATGTGGTCGACTAGCACTTTGGTAATTAATTTACACATTGCCCAATCAATCTGCTACCTTATTCTTGCAATATCGCGAAAGTGCGCTGCTGACACGACTAACCGCAACGTGTTTCTTCGATCAAGTGCTTAAAAAGGAGGATGTACGAACGGAAACATCCGGTGTACGAACCATAAAACCTGAATCAGTTGACACACAGTGATATTGGCAGTTTTAAGAAGGCAACTGCAAAACCCGTTCTTTATCAAATACGTGAAGTGTTTTTCCATAGTACCCTCTATTTACTTGTAGTTTGGAGTTACTTTTGTTCCAATCGTTTGTCAAAGCCCCACTAGAATGTGGAGATTTGACTTTGTTATGACAATTCAAGAAATACCCTACTGCTACAGCAGTTATAACTAGTTGTACAATATGTCCGCGGCGCATTGTACGCGGAGGTTTGGCTCTGTGGCAATTGTTTTGCTTTTATTTTTGACTTCAAAGAAAACCAGTGTGAAAAATACGGTGCCAACCGATAGCGGGTACGCCACCTGTTCCTTTTTCGGATCTGCAGGTGTACGGTGCTGTTCAGTTCTAAAGATGGAGAATTATGGCCATTATTTGTTTGTTCTTGAAATTGTGGACTTTAGACATACAAGCAGGTAAGCTCAGAAAGTAAATAAGGACTTAGAGCACCTCGATGAAGCTACGCTAATGTACATTAAGAGTTTTCTCATCCGAGGTGCCAAGTCCTTTACTACCTCTCATCCTACCCCCTGAGTCCTATCCCCCTACCTATCCCTTACCTTCTATCGCCCCTCCCAAGCCCCTAATACCCCCCCCCCCCTCGCAACTAGCAACTAGCCCGTACCCCCTTCCTAGCCCTACCTCCTATTCCTCCTAAATCTATCCCCTAGCTATTATCCCCCAAAAGACCTCTCCCTATCTCCTATCCCCCTCCCTAGCCCCTTAATCCTATTCTACAACCCCCCCCCCCTAGCCCCTATCCTACCATCCCCTCCTATTCCACCTCCCTAGCCCCTATCCTACCTCCCTCACTTCCAAATTCTATCGGTGATTCCAGCAGCCTTTCCTCCTTCAAAACACAACTCAAAACATACCTGTTTCGTAAAGCCTTTGCTTAGCCTATGTAGACTCTCCACAACTCTATTCTGCTTTGGAACCCTCTACCCTGTATGTACTGTATGGTCTCTCTGTCAATGGTATGATTGTGTGTGTGTGTGTGTGTGTGTGTGTGTGTGTGTGTGTGTGTGTGTGTGTGTGTGTGTGTGTGTGTGTGTGTGTGCGTGCGTTTAACAATGTACGCCCAGTTTGCTTAGTGCTTTGGTTCTTGTTGTTTTATCTCAGTTATATGTATGCTTTTTATGCTTGTTTGATTTGTGCTAGTTTATTTTAAAATGAATTTGTAAAGCGCCTGGAGCCAATTGATGCGCTATAGAAAAGTTATTTATTATTATTATTACTATTATTATTATTATTTAAGTTATTGAGACATCCCAGTGCACTAAGGGATTTATAGAGCAAATCGAGAAAATTCATTATTGAACGAAGCGCATAGCGCTGAGTTCAATAATTATTTTCGAGATTTGCTCTATAAATCCCTTAGTGCACTGGGATTGTTTCAATAACGATATTGTCAGTACCGCCATAGAAAAAAGAAGATTCCAAACGCACATTTTGCAACGCGCATTTGAATAGGCATAACTGTGTGGTCAGGTCGTGTACAGTAAAGATCTACTTTTGTGTGGGGTGTCTCAAGTGTGTCGTGCTTTCGTCACACGCATTTTAATTTCTGTTGGTAAATTCCAGTGTAGCGTTAATCTGAACAGTGATGATCTTTCAGAGAGACCTCATTTGAACTCGGAGAAAGGATTTGCGATTCGAAACCTCCAGTCGAGCTTCGACGGATTGACTGTGCGGAGTGACTCCCTTTGAATTGACTCGAAGGACTCGACGGTTCGCACATTTTCAAAACAAATGTGGCATATTTCTCGTGTTGTATCTTCACTCATCGGGGAGTCTGATACTAAATATGAACGGTAAGAATGCTCTGAACCCTACACGTATTATATCCCCATCGTTTTTTCGTTCACATTTGCCCAACATGTTAATTTGCTGAGCGGGGTTAATGTCGTCTGCTAGTGCTAGGCTACCTGAGCAATCGAACCACTGCGGTCTGCACTGAGTCTGCACGCTGGTAATAAGTCTTATATATGGTAAGAACGTTCTGAACCTTACACGTTTTCGATTACGATTGTTCTTGCCTTGAAATAATAATTCGGAAACCATTCATTTACTGAACTGATGTAGTCGTATTTCTGTGTAGTCTGCTACAGAGTCGATCGAGTCAGTCTTCCAAACTGGTCTAGCTGGTACGTTATCGGAATAACACTTGTGTTTTCTGTTAGCCGCTGGGAATTGTATACTAACTCATCATTTGGTAATGTGGATGATAAGCTACATGCAACTAACACGGCATATGAGAAGAATCTATGCAAGTCGGCGAAAATTAGATGAAACACAGCGACTTCTATTTTTAGATCACTGGCACTGGCACAGGCACATGCAATCTGTCAGAAAAAAACCCACTTCTGCTTTAATTGAGAAGCAGGGAATTTATGGTCATTTGGTATTGTGGAGAATATAAGCTACATGTCATTAATTACTTCTGAGGATGAGAGCACAGTCTCGCTTAGGCAAAGGGCGGAAGAATACGCTCTGTGGAAAAGTTAGCGCACTCCAAGAGTGCGCTAACAGTTTTAGCGCATCGCCATTAGCCAGTCAACTGGTTCACATCAGTCATGTGACACCAG
This sequence comes from Littorina saxatilis, assembly GCF_037325665.1. NCBI lineage: Eukaryota > Metazoa > Mollusca > Gastropoda > Littorinimorpha > Littorinidae > Littorina > Littorina saxatilis. Next base: position 57,943,210 of record NC_090256.1, on the reverse strand, counting down.
TACTTACTGACAATTTAAGTTATTGAGACATCACAGTGCGCTAAGAGATTTACAGAGTAACTCGAGAAAATGAATTATTGAACGAAGCGCAAAGCGCTGAGTTCAATAATTATTTTCAAGATTTGCTCTATAAATCTCTTAGCGCACTGTGATTGTTTCAATAACGATATTGTCAGTAACGACAATAGATTAAAACATTTGCAAAGGCAAATTTTTCTGCCATCGTTTGGATCAATTGTGGACAGGTCGAGTTAGATCTACTTTTGTGTGTGTGTCGGCTTTTCATATTTCGGGGGTATTGACGGTTTCATCGCCAACCATGCATTTTACGATTTGATTACCCTCTGTACCGTTTTATCGAGTAGCAACTAACAGTATGAGTTACAGTTGTGCGAAATTTACCCGTTAGCATACAGTTTCACTTATGTATTAATTATTGGTATGAAAAACAACATGTACCGAAATGTTCTATGCTCGCAAAAAAAATGAACGACCCCCAAGCAACTGAGTGGCGTCCCCTGATGTCAAACGACTCAAAGTTCCCTCATTCGCAAATACTTAGAGTTGGCATGTTATTTCTCGCACCGTACCTGCATTTATTTGGGAGGTTGGTGCTATGATTACATGGTAAGAATGTTTTGAAGCCTTCACGTATTCTGCTTACATCGTAGTTGTCTTGAAATATGCGAAATCCGATGATGCTGAACTGATGATGTCGTCTGCTACATATACCGTAAAATCCCTAGCCCCCCTCTGCACAGATTTCGGGTACAAGTAAGGGGTGGGCGTTTGCTAGGTATACACCCCTTTGCAAGATAAAGTGTCATCACATTTTCACAAGAAAAAAAAGTGATACAACATGTGATTTATGCAATTTTAATGAAAAATAAACACACCGTTTGTTTACACAAATAAAGATCAACGTTCTGTGATAGAAAAAAAGAAGAAGAAAAATCCGGCGAATCATCGAACAGTGTGCACAAATCGTAGATAAAGGAGGCCGAATGTCTTAAAACAAATTTTTTTAAAGCAAAAAAGGGGTGGGCGTTTGCTAGGTAGTGACCCCTCTGCACAACTTTTGGTCAAAAGTGGGGGGTGGGCGTTTGCTAGATACTGGGCGTTTGCTAGGGATTTTACGGTACGAGTAGGACAGTCTATTGAATCAGTCGACTTCCAAATTAATGCTGCTTTGTCCAGAAAAAATCCCTTCTGCTTTTAGCCGCGGGAAATGTTAGGGTCAAGCATCATTGTTTGGTAATGTGGAGATGATAAGCTACATGCCACTAACACAGCGGCTGAGAAGAATCTTTGCAAGTCGAAAGAAGAGGCCCAGACTCACTGTGGCACAGGCGCATGAAATCTGTCAGAAAAAAAACACTTCTGCTTTTAGCCGCGGGACATTTAGGGTCAAGCATCATTTGGTAATGTGGAGAAGATAAGCTACATGTCACTAACACGGAGGATGAGAAGACTCTTCTCAAATCAAAAGAAGGGGCACAGCCTCGCTTTGGAAAAGGGCGGAAGAATACGCTCTCAGTGAAAAAGTTACCGCACTCCAAGAGTGCGCTAACACTTTTATGCGCATTGCCATTAGCCAATCAACTGTTTCACATCAGTCATGTGACACCAGTACTTACTGACAATTATTATTATAAGATTAACCACATGTTTTTGTGTGTTTTTCTTATTTTAAAATTTTGTGACTGTAACTGTTGATTGAATGGGGTGATTTCGGTAATTGCGATGACCTTCTTGTTATTTCTTCCTGACTTCTTTCTCACCCCCCCCCCCCCCCCCCCCCCCCTCTCTCCCTCTCTCTCTCTCGCACTCTCGGTCTATCGGTACTCGCGTTGATACGGAAGGTGAGAGATAACCGGACGTATTTCAGTGCACTCGTTTGACGGAATGGTTAATCATGCACCAGCGTTCTTGGTGGTTTTTACATTTAGTCAATTTTGATTTGGTATTCAAGAGGAGGAGGATTACGCGCGCGTATGTGTGTGTGTGTGTGTTTTCGCTGGTGTAGTGAACAATTACAGGGAAAAGCAAACGGCCGAAATTAAATCCTTATTGCCGCACTTCCCACCATAAAACGTAATCTGCTTTCACTTAAAGGTATAAATACACGTATTGTGTGACGTAGCTGTATTGAGGAGTATCTGTACAGTGCGTTTTATGTAACTGTTTGTCGATTTTCCTACAATTTAGACAAGCAAATGTGTATTTAATGCAGCAACATACCTGCATCCCCGGCGTGGATCTTAACCGCAACCGGGCGAGGTGATGTCTTTCTTTTGCTTGCGACTGTCTGAGAGGAAGTGGTCTGTACGATATCGTCGTGCTTTCAAAGCATCCGGCTTGTTCAGTCAGTTCAGGTAGTCAGGAGTGGGGAGGAGAAATACAACGAAATCAGTCAAAGAGTTTGTAGATTCAACGAACCTTGGGAGCGTTTGGGTTGACTAAACAAATCCATACTTCATCACTTGCCTACCAGGGCCGGACCAAATGAGTTGTAAGGGGGGGGGGGGGGGTCCTCCTTTTTTTTGGGGGGGCAAATCAGCGAAGGTGGGGGGGGGGGGGCGGTACCTTTTTCTCATCGGATTTCACATTGAATAAAATTTGTTAGAGACACACACAAAATTTATTTAAAAAAACAAAAAAAAACACTCAAAGCAAGGTACATGCTTTTTCCAGGGGTGGGGTTCCGGAACCCCTGGAACCCCCCCCTGGGTCCGGCCCTGCCTACTGTGGTATTCACAGAAACGGGGTTGTAAGGTGTTTCATCTGTTCAATCTTTCATCTCGTTACACAGAACATCGATTCATCGTTAAATGTGTATCCCGGAAGACCATGGTTGCGTCAACAACTCAAACGTCTGTACTTTCGCTTCGTTAGGAAATTGGAACACCTGAGCATCCTTTGGCGCATGCGGGACGATCGTCACTGAAAACTGACAAACAAACAAAAGTTAAATTTTTCAGTTTTCCCTCTTTAGGATTATCAACTCGAGACTGAAAATCATCAATATCAATCAATATGAGGCTTATATCGCGCGTATTCCGTGGGTACAGTTCTAAGCGCAGGGATTTTATTTTTTTATTTTATTTTTATTTTATGCAATTTATATCGCGCACATATTCAAGGCGCAGGGATTTATTTATGCCGTGTGAGATGGAATTTTTTTTACACAATACATCACGCATTCACATCGGCCAGCAGATCGCAGCCATTTCGGCGCATATTATTATTATTATTATTGTGATCATTTTTATGCGCCTAATCTAGATATAGCCCTAGGCGCTTACATATCCTACTTTTCACCTACGAAAATGTCGTTTATGGGCAATTTGTAGACCCTTACTCTGGGTCTGTTGATATATGGCCTTCTCAACCACCTGGTCGTGTTTCTTTCTGTTTGTCTGCCTGTCTGCGTGCTCGCCTATCTCGACTTGTCTGCAATATTCTGTTATCTGCTTGTTTGTCAACTCGTCTGTGACTATCACTGTCGGTGTGTCTGCGTAAAGCCCTCCAATCTCGGAAAAGAGGTTGGAAACAGTTGAACGAAGGAGAGAGAGAGAGATGGAACATGTTCTCAGTTTGATTCCCTAACCGAATCAGTCTCAGTTTGCCCAAACAGGGAGAAACGCCGACAAGTTGTGGACTCATTCCCGCGATTACATGGACAAACGGAAAGGAATCGGGTTTTCCCGGAATATCAAATTATCACCCCGTAATGCCTACTCCATCAAGGGTCCATTTCCTTACCGGCGGCAGAGATTAAACACGGGTCCGCTTCGCCGTACTTCTTTCGCAACATTTAAGACGTTTGCATTAGATGGAAAAGCGCGCTACCCAATGTCGTCTATACGAGTAGTACTTATGTAAGGTAATACCATACATATACGGGCGCAGACACGAACATATTGCGGCGCGCGCACACGCACGCACGCAAACACACACACACAATCCCGCACGCACGCACGCACGCACACACACACACACACATGAATAAAACACACACATACACACACACACACACACCCACACACACACACACACACACCCACACACACACAGAAACGTTCCGCGCAGAATATTCCTGTCTTACCTTGTTTGTCTACACACACACACATACACACGCACGCACGCGCGCGCGCAGCCTTAGTGTTAGTGAGCAGGTCAAACTACGAATGTTTTTCCTGCATACATAATTATACTGCATGCACGACAAAGTAACACAAATAATTGTTAAGCGGCAAACACACGGGTATAAGGCAGATAAAACAATGCCGCGACTGCTAAAATGTTGAAGTGTTTAAAGTACATACATGTATAAGGGGAACGGAGATTTTGGCCACTGGCATATCAAATTCAACAGGAAATGTGCTTAACATGGCTTCATCCAAGTCTTCTGTGTTAGAGTCCTGACTTCATATTTTATTCAGCGCTGGTGTGTAGCATTCGCCTAAAGAGTTGGGGTCACGAATACCAATCTGTAATGTAGGCCTACCGAGCGCGTGTACATTTCATACTGTAAGGGGCTACAACGCGTAGCACATCGTAAACAAAGACCTAGTCCATCGGAGAATAGACCTTCTTTAAAAAGAATTCCTATCACAGGATGCTAGATTTGACTATTTGGACGTTCACACTCTAATTTTAAGGCATTCCTTGTGCGTGGCGACAGTCAATTCAACCCCTAAATCACATTCTGCAGCCCTTGGGGCGATTGAAGCCATCTTTTCTTGGTTGGCATGAGTACCATTTTAACCGAAACTAGACCCATTCAACTCTTCGGTGCAAAGGATGCACGTCGCACATATATTCCTCTCCGTCGTTTGCCAACTCCCCCCCCCCCCCCCTCCTCCGAGAGTTGCGAGTTAAAGGGATCAGCGGTAATCAACTGCTGAACAATAGTGAGCGTGTTACGACAGTAAAATGGCGTCATGTCGTAACTAGAGAAAGTCCGGGTAGGATCACGCCGCGCCGTAATCAAAGTCTGGCCGAGTGACTCTACGACTCGTGGAAAAGGTGTAACCGAAGCCTGCAGTGAGCGGGTTACGACAGTAAAATGACGTCATACCGTAACTATAGAATTTCTGAGTCGAATTACGACTTGAAAAAGGCGTAACAGTAGCCCCTACCTAAAATATATACTTTTTTTTTCCAAAGATGTACTGTACACGAATGTAAAGGCAGATCTGACAGTTCTTTAAACATCATGCTCTCTCTCTCTCTCTCTCTTGAAAATTCAATTAAGTAATAACTGCATTTCATAAAACAAAGTGGATTCACAGCGCGCGGCGCGTTGTGCAGCGTTGCGATTTACAACGCGCGGCGCTACGAGGAGCGCTGCGATTCACGACGCGCGATGTATTCTGCTGTTACATTTTCTTCACAATCGCAAAGTTTACAACAGCTACATCTATCTGATCTATTTGAGAAATAAAACTCAATAAAACAAAAAACAGAGCTCCATTCTCTCTCTCTCACTCTTTCAACTGAGTTCACCATATATCGCTGCGCGGGCCGATGTAAAACGTGCCTAAGTTCCGGCCTTGAATACTTGGCAGTCATATCATTACATGTCATTGCAATGGCTTCTACTATATATGGAAAGCAGCTGAGTTTTTAAACTGGGATGACGTTTTTAAACAAGTATCCGAGTACAGTGCCGCAGAACCGCTGTTAATCGGTGTAACACCAGTTAAAACTTCAGCAGCCATTTTGGAATTCGCGCATGCGCAGATCGTTTTTTTCGGGTTTTTTCCCCCCGGTTGATTAGAACGCGTATATTCAGTCTGCAGAAAGTGCAATTTTGTAGTCTTGCAGCCCTGAAGTTGCTTTTGAGTGTCCAAAGAAAGAGTGTAAAGGTTCTAAGGATTACATCGGGCACACAAATACGCGGTTTTTCTGGTTGATTTGAACGCAGAGCAGATCGTTTTTTTCGAGTGTTTTTACATTTAGTCAAGTTTTGACTAAATGTTTTAACATAGAGGGGAAATCGAGACGAGGGTCGTGGTGTGTGTGTGTGTGTGTGTGTGTGTGTGTGTGTGTGTGTGTGTGTGTGTGTGTGTGTGTGTGTGTGTGTGTGTGTCTGTCTGTCTGTCTGTGTGTGTGTGTAGAGCGATTCAGACTAAACTACTTTATGAAATTTGACATGAGAGTTCCTGGGAATGATATCCCCGGACGTTTTTTTCTTTTTTTCGATAAATGTCTTTGATGACGTCATATCCGGCTTTTTGTAAAAGTTGAGTCACACCCTCATTTTTCAATCAAATTGATTGAAATTTTGGCCAAGCAATCTTCGACGAAGGCCGGACTTCGGTATTGCATTTCAGTTTGGTGGCTTAAAAATTAAATAATGACTTTGGTCATTAAAAATATGAAAATTGTTATAAAAAAAAAATTTATAAAACGATCCAAATTTACGTTCATCTTATTCTTCATCAATTTCTGATTCCAAAAACATATAAATATTTTATATTTGGATTAAAAACAAGCTCTGAAAATTAAAAATATAAAAATTATGATTAAAATTAAATTTCCGAAATCGTTTTAAAAAATATTTCATCTTGTTCCTTGTCGGTTCCTGATTCCAAAAACATATAGATATGATATGTTTGGATTAAAAACACGCTCAGAAAGTTAAAACGAAGAGAGGTACAGTAAAGCGTGCTATGAAGCACAGCGCAACCGCTACCGCGCCAAACAGGCTCGTCACTTTCACTGCCCGGCTTTTGCACTAGCGGCGGACTACGTTCAGTTTCATTCTGTGAGTTCCACAGCTTGACTAAATGTAGTAATTTCGCCTTACGCGACTTGTTTTCTCCTCTTTCGGGTTCCTTCTTCGTTCCATGTAAGCGCTGGAACTGTTAACTGGTGTATAGATTCACTTGAGATGATATAATAGAGGTAGGTGCAATCAATTGTTGTTTAAAATGTTGCTGATAATCATACATGTAATGATGTACAAAAATAAAGCGCGTCAACAATCTGCGCTGGTGAGAGCAATAGCCGCGCTCTGGGAATCGCTGCGCTGCACAACACGCCGCGCTCTGTGAATCGCCGCGCTGCACAGCGCGCCGCGCTCTGTGAATCGCTTGCCTTCATAAAAAGGCACGGGGGAGTAACGAGCCGGGGGAGTGGCGATACGGGGGAGTAACGAGCCGGGGGAGTAACGATACGGGGGAGTAACGAGATGCTCCCCTTGTGACCCATGTTATGACGCGCCGTGAGACTGAGAATTTCAAGTTTTACGCCCTCACGGCAAAGCCATTATAGCCTAGGGGAATGTTCCCGGGTTTTAACCCGACTTTAGATGCGATTCACAAGTTTATACGTGTGTAGGTGGTATCAGCCATCTGCGCTTATGGCAGAATGACCGAGGTCTTAGTTATAAAATACACCCCTGTGTGCACACATGCGCACGAAAAAGATCCCAAGTTCACAGCGAAAGTCTCAGGGCTTGGAAAACACGAAGACACGCATGCATCATCTCTCGTCTCTGATTATCATGATCGTATTTCGATACTTTGACGAGACAAACCCAATGCTGGTGTGTCGAAGAAGACAGCCACAGCGGGCTTGTTCGAGTCAAAGTATCACACCATACATGTATCTTCAACATAGGTATTACCAATACCTGTCCCAATATAGGCCAACTGGTCTAAGACGACGTTAAACCCTAATAGTCAAGTCAGGTCTTTTACGTGCCACTGTGGTGACACGGCGGTGGGAGATGGATACCGTCTCTGGGCCTGCACATCAGTGTTGGCCCGTGTCCGTCCCGGCCCGGATTCGAACCTGCCGACTCGCTTTCGATTACATGTCCAGTGCTCTCAGTACACCTGGGCCCCGCCTATGACGCGCCGTTTGCCGATACTCACTGTACTTGTAGGGTTTCTCTCCGTCCCCAAACTCTACTTCACTGTCTCACTGATACAGTTTGTATCAAAGTGAAACTCTACTTCACTAGAGTAAAACTCTACTAAGTTAAGGTTTCTGGAAACTTGCACTGAAGTGCACTTCACCGCGCCGTCATACTAACTGTACAGAGGTAGAATGATCTGAGCAGTTTGGAACCGTTATTATGTGCTCAGCTCTGTTACTGTATGGCAATGCTGCTTATATCTTATGCTCTATACTTTATTGAATAAACTTAGTGATAGACATTCGTCTGATGTTATACTGATGTGGCTGAAAGTGTGACCCTACGATGTCTACGATAGCCTCCGAATATAAACACCAAACACCATACTATTACAGACATCATCCATCATCATTGTTTGTTCGGTGCAGCATCTTTTACGGCTCGGGAGTTCACTCAGTTACCACTGAGTAAGCAGCTCTTCCGAGTCCACTGGCCCGGAACTGATTCCAGACTCAGCATCTGTGTGTATTGACTCTATAGCAGATAACTCCATGCAGGATAATCTTCTTTTTACCCATTCTGATCATCATCGCTCCACGGCTATCGCCAGTTATCTCTCTGACCGGACACTAAAGTCCTACGCGAATCTATCAAAACAAGAATACAGAGTTATCTCCCATATGTTAATTGTTCGCGAGCAGTGTTCGCGAGACGAAAATCAGTGATTGCAGATTGGCCGACTTCGACAGTGATCTCCGTTCTGTTCTTCACAGTTATGATAAAGACATCGTTCTAAGGTCAAAACAAGTCGAAATTTTGGGACTGCTGCCGGAAGGAGACCGTAATATATGGTTGCATCACTGACTGTCAGAAAAAATCGTCTGCTCCAACGAGCGTCGAAACCCGGCCAAACGGTTGATTATCACGTGACACTTTTGCCATATTTAGAGTTGTTTTCACAGTAAATACAGCCGCGAAAAATAGCTCGCTTGAAACTGTCTTACATATCAACTGATTCCTTTGTAATTTAAAAATTACACAACACCATGAAAAATCATTATCGACGATCGCGAATCTGCTTATATCCATAACACATTACGAAAAGATCTAAATATGTAAAAAAAATCGATTTCCTCGCCAGACAAGGAAAACCAAGGCATCCTGTCAGGGATAGAATGAGCCGAACTCATTTTGACCTGAGGTCAGGATGCTTTTTACCCTGTCAAGTTTAGTTGAAATGCCTCCTGGACTCTTGCTCTATAGCGTGACGGAAAGATGCATATTTGATTGTAATGTATTCATTATTTGACTGGTCTGTGGATGCAGTATGCCGCAAATAAACCACAAAAAAAAACATATACAAGGAAAACGACCTGCTTTTGGAAGTATGCCAACGAACTTTTTTGTCGTGTTTGGAGAAACCATTTAAATTTTGCACATGGACATTTTGGCGCAAAGTTACAACTGTTTCTGCACCGAAACACACGTCTTCGACTTTTGTTTGCTCCATTTGTTCTTTCTTGGTTAGTTAGTCGTCCTGTCGTCTCATTATCTCATGCGTGGAATAAAAGCTGAATATCTGCGAATTCGTCAAAATAATAATAATAATAATAACAATAAATAACTTTTCTATAGCGCGAGTCCCATCAATTGGCTCCAGGCGCTTTACAAATTCATTATAGAATAAACTAGCACAAATCAACAAGCATACAAAGCATACATTTAACTGAGACATAACACCAAGAACCCAAGCACTAAGCAAAACTTAGCGTACAATGTTAAAAGTACACACACACACACACACACACACACACACACACACACACACACACGCACACACACACACACACGCACGCACGCGCACACACAAAGATACCATTGACAAAGAGACCATAAAGCACATACAGGGTAGAGAGTTCCAAAACAGAATAGAGTTGTGGAGAGTCTACTCAGGCTAAGCAAAGGCTTTACGAAACAGGTATGTTTTGAGTTGGGTTTTGAAGGAGGAAAGGCTGCTGGAATCACGGATAGAACTTGGAAGCGAGTTCCAGACGGTCGGAATCTGGTACCTAAAGGTTCTTTCACCAAAGGTCTTGGTCCTGGTTTTGGGGATGCGAAGGAGTTTTTCAGAGGAGGATCTGAGAGAACGGGATGGCTCGTAGATACTGAGGGAATGGGACAAATAGGGGGGAAGTGATTTCTCAAAACAGCGGTACCCTAACAGAGCGAGCTTGTACTCGATTCTATACTTCATAGGAAGCCAGTGAAGGGTGGTAAGTAGGGGAGTGACATGGTCTTTCTTAGACTTCTGCAGAATGAGCCTTGCAGCACTGTTCTGGACTCTCTGTAAGCGATCAAGTTCTTCAGTGGGGAGGCCGGCAAGCAATGAGTTGCAGTAGTCAAGTCGACTCAGGATCAGAGAGGAGACAAGTTGAACAGTGGCTTGGAGTGTCAGGAATGATCTGACAGAGGAAATCTTGCGCAACTCAAAAAAGGCACATTTACAAACAAAACTAATGTGTTTTTGCATTGTCAGAGCAGAGTCCAGGTACACGCCTAGGTCCTTAACAGCGGTTTGGGAAACAATCTGAGTGTCGCCTATTGTCAGGGAAGTACAGTCAATCTGATTTAAAGCATGCCTTGAGCCTGACAGCATCATCTCAGTTTTTGAGTCATTCAGCTTGAGTTTATTGTCTATCATCCAGTCTTTAACTGACTCAATGCAGCGCTCAGTGTTTTTAACCACTTTTGGAAAATCACTGGGGGGAGCAGAATCCTCTATTTGGGTGTCGTCGGCATACTTGTGGTGTTCGCAGCCATGCCTCGAGATGACGTCAGATAGGTCCTGTGTATATAGTG
>NC_090256.1:57869978-57924978 GCF_037325665.1 Littorina saxatilis | reverse complement strand
TTTTACTTGATACATCCCTGGTCTATGTATGTACACCTGCGTGAGCTCTTATGTGTTTAAGTAAGCGTGTTCAGGTAGGTGTGCGTGATGTTATATCTTCTATTTGAAATAAGGAATGTCCAGGTACAAACTCATCCTTCATTCGGAGAGTTCCCCGCCAATTCTTTTTGTTTCTTCAATTCCACAAATCGGATGTTTTCTTTCGTTATTTTTACGTCACGTCTGTCTGTCTCAACCGCTGAAAGCAAAGCATGCAGACACTGGTGCTAAAGCAATATTGGTCTTTGTCCTCAACTGTTTGAAGTTGCGCTCTCTTTTGTGTTCGTTCAAAACACAAAACGGAGTGAAGAGTCTCGACGCTTACAGCAAAATAAAGAGTTTGAACTAAAGAAAATGGAAAGTTTCAACGAAACAAAATAAAGAAATCATTTTTAGGAAACGATCGTTGTTCTTCAGACAATGCGTAAAAAACGAACATTTACGTCCTTTGGTGTTTTTTTCTGCAGGCCTGAAAGAGACAGTTGTAAGTTATTTCCATTAGCGCAGAAAAGAAATAACTGAAATATTAAAACATAGACACTGTTGAAAAGGTCAAAGAAAGGCACACAAGCATTGTAGCTATAAGGGAGGAGGATTCGGGTTTCGGAAATGGGTCATTTCGACGATTCTGACGTCACAGGGTTACCTGAAATGGTCAGATACGTATAAAAACGCCTAATACAGTCATTTTGTATCTCTCGTTTTTGTGTTGTTTTTTTCTGAGATATTTTATGTGGTTTCCACAGATTTGCAATGTTGATAGATGTGTTCCCAGTATCTTCCAACGCAAGTCATGAATACGATGAAATTTATAATAAAATTAAGCCATACAATATTGACGGCCAGCTTGGCACAAACACTTTAACTAATTGTAAGATTACCTAATCACCAGGATTTTTTTCAATGACATGTGAAACAAGAGCATCTTACACTAACATTTAAATATACAATATTCATAATGCTACATAGCATAAAGACCACTTGCCATTGGGACCGACCAGCCCAAATTGTAAGCGAACCACAAGCGTGTTCGTTTAGAAATTTGAGGAGAAATGAAGAGACGGCTAACTGGCAATCTGACGACTGGTGAAGGTTGTAAAATGGTGATATTGATCTGTGCACAAAATGACACTGGGACTTGGTGGTATCAAAGTCAGCTACCCTTTAAGGTAACAGTCACGTCTATATCAGCTAATGTTGCCTGGTTTGTTGGATGGTTGTCAAAAGTGTATCATACAGTGTCAGCCTCACATGTACACACATGAGCTACTTCATCCAGGTCGATCTGGTCAATTTACTGTAATTAAATGGCGAGTTGGCAAATTATCCCCTTGCAATCGCCTACATGTGCACCACCAAGACGTCAGTGCTTGTCCAAGTGATGCAGTTTTCAGATGTGGCTCTTTCTTCTTCTACAAGAACGTCAGCATAAACAGCTTGACGGACTTGGTAGATGCTCCAAAAAATTGTTTGAAAGTTTGCAATGTCCTTTCTATGTCCTCGCTTGTGAGATTTGCTCCTTTATATAAAGTCATCTCCTGGACGAGTTTTTTTGCAGCTTCTACACATCTTAACGTGTGTGTCGTCGCGTCCTCTGCATTAATACAAAAAGTTAAGACATAGAACTTGCCTTGGGCGTAAGGAATAATGATCCGTTTCGTTTTTCGTTTTTTTTTTTTTAAGAGTACCGCATCACCCGCTTAAATATCTTGGACAAGTACAAGACGACTACAAACAGTCTCTGTCTACTTGTCCCCAGAACCTCGCTCTTGGTATGAAGACGTTTTTGATGAAAACTTAATGTTTGTACTAGATACACACCTGATTATCCTTTCTTGTCGTCATCTCGAAGAAGCACGCCACAATAAAAGTAATAACGTGCAAGGTCAAATTGAGACTTTTTTGAACATAGGATTGTCATATTCCTCAGATCTTGCTTTTTTGTTCATAGCCTATGTAAATTAGCCTCCATTTTCAGACAGCCCGAGATTGATTTTAATGGTATAAAAAAACAAGTCGCCTAAGGCGAAATTACTACATTTAGTCAATCTGTGGAACTCACAGAATGAAACTGAACGTAGTCCGCCGCTAGTGCAAAAGGCAGTGAAAGTGACGAGCCTGTTTGGCGCGGTAGCGGTAATTGCGCTGTGCTTCATAGCACGCTTTACTGCACCTCTCTTCGTTTTAACTTTCTGAGCGTGTTTTTAATCCAAACATATCATATCTATATGTTTTTGGAATCAGGAACAGACAAGAAATAAGATGAAAGTGTTTTTAAATTGATTTCGAAAATTTAATTTTGATCATAATTTTTATATTTTTAATTTTCAGAGCTTGTTTTTAATCCAAATATAACATATTTATATGTTTTTGGAATCAGGAAATGATGAAGAATAAGATGAACGTAAATTTGGATCGTTTTATAAAAAAGAATATTTTTTTACAATTTTCAGATTTTTAATGACCAAAGTCATCAATGAATTTTTAAGCCACCAAGCTGAAATGCAATACCGAAGTCCGGCCTTCGTCGAAGATTGCTTGGCCAAAATTTCAATCAATTTGATTGAAAAATGAGGGTGTGACAGTGCCGCCTCAACTTTTACAAAAAGCCGGATATGACGTCATCAAAGACATTTATCGAAAAAAAGAAAAAAACGTCCGGGGATATCATTCCCAGGAACTCTCATGTCAAATTTCATAAAGATCGGTCCAGCAGTTTACTCTGAATCGCTCTACACACACACACGCACACACACACATACACACACACATACACCACGACCCTCGTCTCGATTCCCCCCTCTATGTTAAAATATTTAGTCATAACTTGACTAAATGTAAAAAGGGTGGGAGGGGGCACTGTTTTCGGTGTAGTTCACTGGGGGAAAGTGTCACATATGTTCAATTGCATCTTTCTACAGCTCACCATTCCCCTTTTTTGTGATCGAAATGCTTTTGCAGATTACAGATATCTTTTTAGCGCACTGGAGGGAAAACTGTCACTTCGGTCGATTGCTCGGATGCAGAGTAATGTTATTGAGAGAAGCGGGAAATATAATGTTGAAGTCTGAGATATGTTGTGCCGTATATGTGCAGGTCGATGTAAACATATGAGGATTTTTCAGGGGTGGGACTTTTTCGCGAATCCGCGGATTTCCGCTGACACAACTTACGAATTCCGCTGGAGTAATCTATTTTTCCGCGTCAAATGATATTTAACGATTTTATTCTCAAACGACATTTATTTCTCAAACAGTTCGGAATCGTATTTGGTAGTCTTTGCCTTTGCCTTTTCCGGTTTGCGAAACAAAATGGCGCACCGCAAAGACATTGTCGAACGAAGCAAATGTTCAACATTGGATGAAAGTTTGAAAAACAAGTGGAGATGGGGTTGGACAGAGGAGAAGGTTGATAAAGAAGCTATTGGAGAATTCATCACAGTATCTATAACTTGTTGACTGAATGATATGGAGAGAAATGAAGATGGAACATAACAATGGAGGCTTGAGAGTTAAATTGTGCTGACTGAAAACTCCTGATAACTAATAGTAATTCTGAGCTTCAATGCATTGGGGCGTCACTTGGATCATTGGATTATGGATACATGGTTCATTACGTAAAAATGCACCATTAGAATGTTACCATTGTTGTGTGAAAGTGTGTTTTTTGTTTGATTGTTTTTTTGGTGGTTAATTGTTTTTGGGGTGGAATTTCTTTTTACCTGATCCAAACAAGTACAATTTTACTTTCAGAATGCACCAGATTGCACAGATTTTAATGTACCATTTAAAAAAATCGTGGGGGCATGCCCCCGACCCCCCCCCTAGAAAAAAGGGATTTCCTCTTTTTTCATCACAAGAGAGTCCCACCCCTGATTTTTACCAGAGGTTTGGGGTGTTTTTCGTGTATTTCTTTTTATCTCTCTCTCTCTCTCTCTCTCTCTCTCTCTCTCTCTCTCTCTCTCTCTCTCTCTCTCTCTCTCTCTCTCTCTCTCTCTCTCTCTCTCTCTCTCACATAACAGCAAAACCCAAATAACATAACATAGGAGAGAAATGATGCAATATTATATATGAATGTAAAACTGTCTTCGCTGGTTAAGGTGTTACGAGTGTGTTCAAGTTGCGGTTCTTGCTAATGTTTATACTCACTGAGTTACTTGCCTTGATTGCGACGGCGTATACACACGGTCCAGTGTGCATTCGACAGGGGGTGCCCAATATGTACTGCTAGAGCTAAGATACTTCTTGATTTCAGTAAATAGTTTCATTACATGTCAACTAGTTTTTTTTTAAATTATTTTTTAGAGATCGCCAAATGGTATTGTGTGAATAACATCATTCGGTCGATTGTTCGCACGGCGCCCGTGCTTCTAGTAGCTCTCAGTCCATTACTTCTTTCCGGTGTGGAAACAGACGTGTTTCTGGCGAAAGAATCGGCGTTTTCAACTCGCCATATCTTCATATTCATTCGGACTAGAACAACGAAAGTATGACTTTCTTGTAAAGAATATCCCGAGCCTTGCGACTCTGGTAGTCATTTTGTTACGCGAAGCGGCCTTTGGCAGGTACGACAGTTTTAGTCATCAAAGTAAACGCACGTGGACGATTTTTTCAATGGCGTTTTGAAGTCTGTGAATGTTGTTATTACAAATCATTTCGGGGCACCCCTCAGTCTATACGTACAGACAAACAAATTGCATGGAACGAAAGTTGAGAGGCTGGACTGTAAGTTGTTGTTTTGACTTCTACAAATCTCGCAGGTCTTTTATGCAAAACAGACTCAAAATTGCATTTTTCACGTAAGTGTAGATGACGAGACTATCGAAGGAATAGAATACACTTACCCAAAGATATAATAGACAGCTACTGTCTATTTATATCTATGACTTACCGTAGCCCATATGTTAGAATAAAGAACATGCTTTGCTCTTTTGAATGATGTATGATTTGGCACTGTACACAGGATTTTAGACCTGCCCCCGAAGTGATTTTTGGCTCACGTAAGTGTAGCCTATGCGATGATAAACTTTGTCTGTCTGTGCGTGCGTGCGTGCGTGCGTGCGTGCGTATGTATGTATGTGTGTATGTCTGTGGTAGAAACTTTAACATTTCCGAGTCTATGGATTACGTCAGTCTCGGTCAAAAGTGTTCGACGTGTGTGATAGAAACTATTTGAAGACGTCACATTATGACGTAAGAGGGTTAGACGTCACGCAAAGGAATTACTGAAAGTCTCGGTCATTGTTATTGTGAGCGGGCCGAGACTTCTTGGCAGATCCAGGGTCTCGCTTTCTTGCATAGTTTCACCTATGCTTACTGTGTGTGTGTGTGTGTGTGTGTGTGTGTGTGTGTGTGTGTGTGTGTGTGTGTGTGTGTGTGTGTGTGTGTGTGTGTGTGTATGTGTGACGGAGTGATTGAGTTTGTGTTACTGTTTGTCGATTTCTTACGTGAGCCTTGAAGGCTTCGCCTCTTGTTTTCCATAAACCCATCAAAAAGGTCACTCTGTTTTGGCCGTAAAAAGCGCCAAAATGCAGTCAGTTTATAACCTGTGTCGTGTGTTCGAAGGAGTACATCTCAGCGATGCCATTGCCTTGCAACCTCAAAGAAATATATTTTAATAATCCGCTAAATGAACGATGTTTTAGTGTGAAATAAAAGCCGGAGATTTGCTTCGTTTCTTTGCTGCGACAAAAAAACAAAACCAACTATAGATCTGCGGTGACATTATGACGGTTCGTTTTCGACATTGCGCGGATCTTCGACGATTCCCGTTCGGTTTAATGTGGATGGAGCTTTGATTGAATGTAACTGCTTTGAAAAGTTACAACATGAGTTCTTGGGATCGATGTTTTTCGGTAAACTTCTTCGTATCCTTGACTTTACTTTTGACTTGAATAGATCCAGATCGGCTGGGGCTGTCTCTATATGAAGTTGACTCGACACGGCAAACCGCCGAATCCGTGCCCTCTCGTCGGTCCTACCCCCAAATCCCTTTCCAGCCTCAGACCCCATCTCACCGTGGCCAATCTAACCTCACTGGCGCACAATGTGTGGTTATCCCTTCCTCATGTGTGTGTGTGTGTGTGTGTGTGTGTGTGTGTATGTGTGTGTGTGTGTGTGTGTGTGTGTTGTTTGTTGTGTGAGTGCGTTGCCGGGTCAGGTCGTCATTAATGAAGATTCTGCCAGCTGGCCCTGACACAGCCTCTGCCGGCGAACGGGGATGTGAAGGGGAGAATCCAAGGCTCGTTGCGGTCTTCTTCTTTAACAGCCTGCGTGCTGCCATCCGCGATCTCTTTTGACGATAAGACGTAAACTTGACCAGGATCGCTCGCTCTTGCTGGTCGGGCCTACCGACCCGATGGGACCGGTCGATCATCACGGATGCCTTTTGATCAGTCTCGGTCTCGGACACTTCGCGACCTCGATTAACACTCTTGAATTCAAAATTCACCCCCCTTACAAACTAACTGATCCGCCCTTGTGTGTGTGTGTGTGTGGGGGGGTGTGTGTTGTGTGTGTGTTATGGAAAGCCGTTTGGCTCATAACCATTACACGCGTAATAAAAAATAAATACACGCGTAATAAATGATTAATACGCGTGTAATAAATGATTAATGCGCGTGTAATAATCATTTTTTACGCGTGTAAGAAATGATTAAATACGCGTGTAATAACTATTTCATGCGCGTGTAAGAAATGATTAAATACGCGTGTAATAAATATTTCATGCACGTGTAAGAAATGATTAAATACACATGCAGGAAATAGTTTATACGCGTGTAAGAAATGATTAAATGCACGTGGAATAAAAATGTCATACACGTGTACGAAATGATTAAATACACGCGTAATAAATATTTCATGCGCGTGTAAGAAATATTTAATACACGCGTAATAAATATTTTATGCGCGTGTAAGAAATAATTAATACACGCGTAATAATCATTTCATGCGCGTGTAAAAAATATTTAATACACGCGTAATAAATATTTCATGCGCGTGTAAGAAATAATTAATACACGCGTAATAATCATTTCTTACACGCGTATGAAATAGTTATTACACGTGTATTTAATCATTATGCTATTCCATAGCATAAGAAAAAAGATAAATTACACGCGCATTAATCATTTATTACACGCGTATTAATCATTTATTACGCGTGTATTTATTTTTTATTACGCGTGTAATGGTTATGAGCCAAACGGCTTTCCATAGTGTGTGTCTTGTGTGTGTGTGTGTGTGTGTGTGTGTGTCTTGTGTGTGTCTCCGTGTGTGTGTGTGTCTTGTATGTATGTGTGTCTTGTGTGTCTGTGTGTCTTGTGTGTCTGTGTATCTTGTGTGTGTATGTGTGTCTTGTGTGTATGTGTGTGTCTGGGTGTGTGTTGTGCAATTCAGAAACATCTACTGGACAGATCTTCATGAAACTTTGCACACAAATGTTCCGACCTCCAACACTTTTCAAAGCCATATATGGAACACAAGTCCAGTGCTCTACCAACTGACCTACTCTGTGTGTGTGTGTGTGTGTGTGTGTGTGTGTGTGTGTGTGTGTGCGTGCCTGCGTGCGTGTGTGTGTGTGTGTGTGGGTATCTGTCTGCCTGTGTGTGTGTGTCCGTGTGCGTGTGTTTCTGTGTCTGTGTGTGTGCCTGTGTGCGTGTGTTTGTGTGCGTGTGTGTGGTGTGCGATTCAGAGAAATTTACTGAACAGATCTTCATGAAACTTTGCACACAAATGTTCGGATTCAAACCTATGGATCAAAAGTCCAGTGCTCTACAACATGACCTACTTGGCTCCAAAATGAATTTGTACATCATTTTTGTCAGTCAAGATGTGGGGGTGGGGGTGGTGCAGGGATATTTGTGGAGTAAGCAATAAGGAAACACCTTATAGTTTTCTTA
Source organism: Littorina saxatilis (assembly GCF_037325665.1). NCBI lineage: Eukaryota > Metazoa > Mollusca > Gastropoda > Littorinimorpha > Littorinidae > Littorina > Littorina saxatilis. The sequence goes on along the minus strand of NC_090256.1, from coordinate 57,917,039 downwards.
GGTATTGTAACGGTGTATAGTGAAGTTAGCTGTGTTCAAATTTGAATATGATCTGTCGAGCAAAGTTTGTGTTTGTGTACGCCCTCGCCAATCCACGATAATTTTCGGCATGCACATTGATAAGTACCGTATTATAATAAAGTGATACTCTCCACTCTTTTATCTACACAAAGTAATGTTTTACTTATCTTTTCTAAAGATAAAAATGTCAGTTAGGATAACGTTACGAATTACAGTGTTTTCTGTAAGGTCATATTTGTCCACCCGGTACCCCCCAAAACAAAATTCTTATGAGAAAATGAATAAGAAAACAAAGTTTTTGTTTGTCTGCAGTTGTGGACATATAGCTTAGAGAAACATGTGCTCAAAATGTGTGATGGATTTCACGAGCGATTTTTTTTCTTGGGTTGAGGAGGGGGGGGGGGGGGGGGGCGTATGCCCCTTGATCAGTCTCGGGCACTCTTGAATTCTAAAAACACCCCCCTTACAAACTAACTGATCTACCCTGGTGTATATGTGTGTGTGTGTGTGTGTGTGTGTGGTGTGCGTATCATAGACATTTACTGGACAGATCTTCATGAAACTTTGCACACAAATGTTCCGACCCCCAACCCTTCACCCTGATTCAAACTCATGTATCAGAAGTCCAGTGCTCTACCAACTGATCTACAGCGCTCTCAAATTATTTCTTTTTATCCTTTTTGTCAGTCAAGATATGGGGGTGGGGTTGATGCGGGAATAATTGTGAAGCAGACAATAAGGCAACAACTTATTTTGTTTACAGGTATTGTATCTGTATGCAGTGAACTTAGCTGTGTTCAAGTTTAGTTATGTTCTGTCGAGCGAAATTTTTTTAAATACGTTTTTACTACTAAAGGAGTGATAATTTTATATGTACGCCCTCGAGAAACCTCGATCATTTTCTGAAAATGCACGTTGATAAGTACCGTTTTATGATAAAGTTATACTCTCCATTCATTTATCTACACAAACTCATGTTTCATTTATCATTTGTAGAGCTAAATATGTCAGTTAGGATCATGTTAAGAATCGCAGTGTTTTTCGCAAAATCGTACTTGACAACCCCCAGTAAAAAAATTCTAAAAAAAAGGTTAATAAGGCAACCACCTTTTTTCTTTGCACAGATGTGTCCATATTGCTTTGAGGAACATGTGCAAAAAATGTGTAATGTTTCTGTCGAGCGATTTGAACACACAAGTAACCCCTTAAGTGTACAATTGCAGGGAAAGGCAAACGGCCTAAATGAAATCCATAATGCGACACTTCCCACCACAAAACGCACTCTGCTTTCACGAACAGGTATAAATACACATATTTTGTGACGTAGCTGCACTGAGGAGTATCTAAACATTATGTTTTATGTAACTGTTAATCTATTTTCTTACAATTTAGCCAACCAAATGTGTCTTTAATGCAGCAACATACCTGCATCTGTTCAAGAAATTCCTGCGAGACCCAACGGAAAAGGCGATAGGCATTAAACCGGGCGTACACCTTCTCTGCGAGTTACGTTTTATCCGTTGATATGACAATCATTTTGGTGAGAGTGAAGGCTCACGAGTGAATAGACGAATTCCGAAAATAACTCTGACGGGTTTGTATGGGTTGTGCCAGAGTGAATGCCCTTGCTTTTTTTACTCGGACAAACATTGGAGGGGTTAATCACTAGCGAGTTTTTTTTTCCGGAAACACGTGAACAGGAGCACGTGTGAAGTTATTTGTCAGAGGAGAAGCAAGGGTATTAACTTTTTCACAACCCATACTAACCCAACGGAGTTATTTCCGAAAATCGTCTATTGTCATCGATTGAGTTCTTGAGTGATATCCTCAGTAGGACTCTTCGTTGGTCTGTTGCTTGGCAATTTAATTGATTTGTCAGAGAGTGCCTGTTCACAAGGAGCTAACTCGATTGGTCGAATAAATACAAAAGGACAATTGAAATTAAAGATGTAGATTTAATTGTTTTAAAAGAGCATCCTCTGAATGTAAAAGTATAATAAAGAAATACATTGATACACTAATTAATTAATTAATTAATTAATTAATTACAAAATAAATGAATAAATAAAATAATTAAACAAATTAAAAATAACAATAGAAGGTCCGGTGATGCATGTTTGAGAGAGATGAGCCGAGGAAGATGAGCAGGACGGACCCATCGCGTAATTATATTCTCAAGCATTGGCCAAATCGATTGGGGATCCATTTCCAGGCAATTTTTAAACTAAATTCCCCTGCACTTGTTTACTTTTTCCACACTCGGCAAGCACTAGACCGGCTTTCTCCGTGGAACTCGCCGCCATTACTGAATGAGACTCTTGGCCGGAAGCTGTCCGAAAGCGGGCTCGATAGTGCAGTGGATCAAGTAGGGCGGGGAACTCAGAACGAGGTCAAGGCTCCATCATTCAGCGACAGTGAGAACTGAGAGCTGTCAGTGCTTTCATTCAAATCTCAACTGTTGAATGGTTAAGAATAAGCATACAGTTTTGGTTGCTTTGTGGGTGGAATCTGCCTGGAATAACGTTTGGTTGGACAACAGATTTTAGCTGCTAAGTCAGTTGATGACTGAACCAAAAACTAGATTAATTAAATTTACAATATAACTACATGTATACAATCATCGTCATCCTACTTATGTTTCAGCTGTGTACTGAAAATCAGTCGACTTGATTAGAACGGAAGACATGGCCTGCATTGTATTGGGACGTCAATTGTTAATTTGAAAACGCGTATTAAATTGTTGAATAGGATCTTTTTAACGACTGCATAAACATTTCAACTGAATTAACAGTATTTAGCAGTACAAACATTTAATTCCAACTTCACGGCTAAAGGTTGTGAGTGTAATGTAACGAAACTGGCTTGTTTCAGACTCTGTCAGTCTGGAATTCAGTCAAAGGTCCAAACATTATTTAAACGGTGTTTTGAAATACATTAGTTATAACATTTCCCCGCAGACTGCAGAGAAATTTGAGATGGGATGACTTCTTTTCAAGGTAAACAAGTCACAAATGCAATATTTCTTGGTTCATTTCGTGACTTGCACTTATTCCATTAAGAGATCTCTATTGGTGGAAATGATTGCTTACACGAGATGGAATGTACCTTAGTCATTATCTTTTCACAGAGAAACCTAATTTTCAGAATTAAAGTCAAAAAGCACGTATAAATTAAATGAGTGGAATTCAAAAAACACAAACAGCTATAATTCGAAAACTTGAAAACTCGATGGAAATTAAGCTATATGCAATGCGATCTACGATTTGGGGTGATGACCGCAGCAAAAACGCGGTTAATGATCCTCTATTCTATTGTTGTATTACCAAACATAGCCATCCTATCAAGATAAACAAGAAATATTAGCAGTTCTGTTTTGAGGTTAAGATCATAGTTGCGAGTTTTCTATTCTTCATTTTGTTCCGCTGACATTTTCTTCAGAAAGGGCCCCTGAAGCGCCCTCCCTCCTTTAACACAGTGAAAAGCAATCGCATTTATGCTGGTTTTATATTCAGCACATGTCGGCGTTATGAAAGCGAATGTGTTTCTTTGGCCATTTATCATGTAGTGTGACAGAGCATGGTGGACAAGAGTTAAAAACAATCACCCTGTTTTTGGTGGCCTGCCATTTCGCCCGTGCCTGTATTTCTCCTTCCTTCTTTTTTAGGCAATATTGAACCAAATGTATTGCGGTAGACTAGGAATCTACGATGCGGCGTCGAAGTGTGTGTGTGTGTGTGTGTGTGTGTGTGGAGCGATTCCCGGAAAAAACCTACTGAACAGATGTTTATAAAACTTTACATGTGAATTCTTCCAGATAATATCCCCACATGTCCTTTTTTTCTCCCTTTTTTGATAAATGTCTTTAATGACGTCATAGCTGACTTTTAAAACAAGTTGAGGTGGCACTGTGGCGACCTCATGTTTTAATAGCAGTCATGGAGATTTCGGACACACTTTGTTTTACCCGGGCATGACTTATAGCATGTTGGAGGCTTAAAACATATTTAAATTATTTGTTGATTAAAATACTACTTAACAATTAAATTGCAAACACAGATTCAAAAATGATTGCATTGTATACGTTATTCTTTCCCGAATCCAAATATACTATATATGCTGATGTGTTCAGACATTAAGTAAATCCGTTTTATGCTAATTAGGTACAATCTTCGGTTTCCAAGACCATCGTTTCATTGCAGTCTCGGTCGACTTATACTAATCTAGGTTGTATTATCCATTGTATTCAAACTTTGAGACCGACAGATTGACTAATTTGAATAACTAACTGATTGTTTTGATATCGCTTTTCGCGACATGTTTCTTCCATCTTCCCTTCTGGATTTGGGTCGTGTGCAAAAAGTAATATAAATAAATAAAGATAGCAAGAGGGGAATGAAAGGGCGCCGATAGCAAGGTTAAAATCGTTGGGAAGCCATTCTTCATGCCTTATGATTTCAAGGGTGGCAATTTGTTATCGGGGGGGGGGGGGGGGGGGGGGGATCTGAAGATCGATCGAGATCTCGCATGAAGAGAGTTCTCGCGTGATGGAGAAAGAAGAGTTTCAACGCAAATCCTATCTTTTCTTAAACTTTACACCGTCATGATTAAGGTACGTTCCCTTTAATCATGGATGAGCAATAAATATTAAGATTATCATTAAGAAAATATAAGTTGTCATAGTAGGGGGTTATGTACATTTTCTTGTAACGAATATCGGTTTACAAATATACAGCGGAAAGTACAGCCATGGACGTATGTGTTCACGTTTTGTTCGGTGAGATGTTTGACGTTAGTCTTGGCAAAACTCGGTGCGTTCAAAGATAAAAACCGAGACAACGAGGTGTGGGCGTTGGAAACAGAATAAACGGGGGATGAAGGGTGCCAAAATGTATAAGAAAAGAAAAACTGAGATAAAAACAGGAACAAAAAATTAAAAGAAAAAAAAAGAAAAAATGAGAAACTCGCGTGATTTTCCTTGATTTACGCTTTTGTTTTTGTTGTTTTCTTTTTACCACTCACAAACCCGGCGTGATCTGTCTGCGGGGCGGGCCGTTGTGAGAGCGGAACCGAGAGGTCTCAAAGGGTGAAGGGTTCCTGAGGCGCTGTGCTTTGTCACGCTCCTCCTCCCCAGCGGCCAGGCTCGTGCAGCGAAAAATTGAACACGTGAGAGGTCGAAGCGGAATCGTGGCTGGGGCCAAAATTGTTGGCCTGAAAATGACGTTTTATGTGCCAGTTACGACTTTGAGAGATGACGGCGCGCCGTGTGAGGCGTATAGCACAGTCGGACTCGTTTCGGAACGTTTTTTTTTTTATCGACGACACCCCCACGCACTGCTCGACTCGCCCACACTTTTTGACGACCCATCACGACGCACCCAAAACACCGTTGCACAAATAGAGGAGTACTGTTTGCTTAGTGTCGCAGGAGCAGTCTGGGAGAGCAACGAAATCTCAAGAAGATTTCAATCTTTTTTGAAGATGCAAAATCTTAAGCGCTGTTTCAAGTCGCACTGCGCCCGTATCGGGATGAGTCGCATCGGGCCGTCTGAACTCTGTCTTAAATTGCGCCCTAGTGCGTCAGTTTGTGTCCCAGCGCGGCGAGATTGTGTCCCAATGGGGCTAGGGAGCAATTCTGCTGCCGAGAATGTCCCATCATTTCCCCTTTCTGACTTCTTTGTGAAATGAAAGTGGCGGTCAAAAGCCGCTGGCGAGGCAGCTAGGCTGACTCGTAAAGCACAATTTAGTGCTAGCGGCTTTGCTGGGTCGCAACGCTCATTGGGTCAAGTGCGATGAGATGCAATAAGAAATTATCCCAGTTAAGTCGATTCCGCTGTTCTACGCTGTCTCATTATCTTTTCCTCTTTAATAAGGGTTTTTAGGAAACATACTGCCCGTCCTGGGTGATGCAGCCAATTAGAATAAACAAGAACAAAATCCATATCACGCCGAGTGATTCTTCCTGCATAACGAGACCATGCGGGATTCGCGTAAAAAGCGACGTGGTTGATTTCGGCTTAATGTCCCAAATTGATATGATGTGTTCAGAAACTAATTTTCTCAATTCATAGGCTGACAAATCTAGGACTGTCAATTTGTTACACTATAGGTTTAAAGGGCAGCAAAAATTATGGGTTTACTAAACACAGAATAATATACAAACAACGTAAAAGATAATTATCTTCATTCTTGGAACTATACGACTATTCAAGCTTTCGGTTCTTAATAAGAAACTGTTTCAGAAAAAAAAGTTGTTTTTAAGCTAAGTGAGATGTTTTATAGGAGTGACAGAATTTGCGTAAAAAAAAGTCCATTAACAGCGTACTTTATAGTTCGATTAAGATCGTGGTCACTTGTGGTTATCATAAACATTATTTTAGCCGGATTTTTTCCCCTCCCTTCAATATGCAAGCAGGTTTTGGTGTGTGCTTACGTGGGAGAATGCCATACGTGCGTATAACAGGCCTGGGTAGGTATGTCAGGCTTTATGCCATGATGTTTGTTGTTTGTTCGTTCATGGGCTGAAACTCCCACGGCTTTTACGTGTATGACCGTTTTTACCCCGCCATTTAGGCAGCCATACGCCGCTTTCGGAGGAAGCATGCTGGGTATTTTCGTGTTTCTATAACCCACCGAACTCTGACATGGATTACAGGATCTTTTTCGTGCGCACTTGGTCTTGTGCTTGCGTGTACACACGGGGGTGTTCGGACACCGAGGATAGTCTGCACACAAAGTTGACTCTGAAAAATAAATCTCTCGCCGAACGTGGGGACGAACTCATGCTGACAGCGGCCAACTGGATACAAATCCAGCGCGCTACCGACTGAGCTACATCCCCGCCCGCGCCATGCCATGATGTAAAAGAGTGGGAAGGTATCGGCGAGACGTGTGTTGTGAGGAGAATGCTGGTACTTCTACCTGAATCTCGAGAACACCCTTACGACCAGCGCATTGACGTAGTTAAGTACATGTAGTTACATTTGTTTGTTTGTTTATTTGGTGTTTAACGTCGTTTTCAACCACGAAGGTTATATCGCGACGAGATGTAGTTACATGGACATCTGACAAACAATGAGTTGAGATAGGCGCGTTTCATTCCAAGGTGTGTTTCAAATAGGTTATGTGCGGGACTGACTGACTAATTGTGTTTCACGTCGTCACAGGTCTCGCTGCCTATTATGGACATTAATTCATATTTTGTTTTATGTGCGGGCGTTGTGTTCTACATGTATATAGTGGACGAAGGTCCGAGGGCTGTGCCTGAATTAGTACTGAGCATGCGAACTATTGTTCTCTTAATTGTTTAAACCAGACTTTGTTGAGTAGGATATCTGTATTTTTACAAATAAGGCCTTAAATCTTTACGGTCATAAAAAAATTTAGGGCGTAAAGAAATAAGGCCTTATTGCTTTTATGGCCTTGACAAAAATAAGGCCTTATTTTTGGTCCTTACGGAAATGAGGCCTTAAATATGGCCTTATTTGTCTGCGAATCACTTTTTATCACACAATAACTGAATGATACATTCAGACCAAAAAAATACCCACATACACTCACACACTCACAAACGCATATATGCAGCGGTCAATCGTCGACTTTTACAAATACTCTTCCCTTGCAAACCATCTTGTACACCATCAGACAAAGCCACCTAAGTCAACCATTAAAAAGTGTTTTCAACAACAACCAAAAGTCTAATTGTGCACAACAAGCTGTTGAGTGTTGGTATGTGTCCGAGTGGAAGGATGCTCTCATCCCAGGAGAACGCCTGGACAGGTCTGTGTTGATTGGTGTGTCGCCGTACGCGGGAAGCAAAGATAACCGCCTGATTGAACGGAAGGAAAATCTGTTAGCTCTGCTGAAAGAGAAGTAGGCAAGTCTCCTTTTGCTTTTGTGGGCTGTGTCTCCCACGTACACTCGTTGTTAAGAGTGGGCTTTTACGTGTGAGGTGGTTTTTCCCTCGCCATTTAGGCTGTCAAATATATACTCCGATTCCGGGGGATGCATGCTGGGTATTTTCATGTTTCTATAACCCACCAAATTCGGACGGATTACAGGATTTGTTTGCACGTATTTGGTCTTGTGTACACACGAAGGGGATATGGCACTAACAGGTCTACACATAATTTGCCCTACGAGGTTGGAGAAATCTCAACTTTTTACCCGCCAGGGAAGCCGAATTTAAATCCCGAACCTTCTACACGTAAGGATGACGTGCTAACCATTAGTCTAACTCATGTCGGGGACGCGGTTTTTTTCAGAGTTAAAGTCTCAGTGGAATTTCGAAAGAAGTTGGTCTGCCTTGACGGAAGAGGGAGCCAACATTGTGAAGAAATATGTGGCGCCTTCGCCGATCCTGGGCCGATAATCCGTACACTTCTACGTGTTTTACACCAAGCGAGAGTCCAGACCGATTCATTGTGGTCAGATTAAACTGGCAACGTATCCCATGTTGCAGTCTGTATCTTCCCTGCTCTGATTTGTTTTGCACAGCGTTGGGATTTTGTGTCACGATAGCAGGTTCTGTAATAAGACTGTAAGGCGTTGGAAAGTTAATTAGATCGCAATTTGCCAACCAAGCACTGAGCACGCTAAAGACATACATTACATATTTACAATAACAATTACGTGTACAAGAAGATATATAATTGTTATATGACATTATTTTCGGGATTCCTCCCCACCCCAATATGTGTGTGTGTATGTGTGTGTGTGTGTGTGTGTGTGTGTGTGTGTGTGTGTGTGTGTGTGTGTGCACTGTGTGTGTGTGTGTGTGTGTGTGTGTGTGTGTGGTGGCATGCGTGTGCGTGTGGTGGCATGTGTGGCCATGTGCGGGCGGGCGTCCGTGTATAAAAAGCCGTATGGCTCATAACCTATACGCGTGTAAGAAGCAATTCATACGCGTGTAAGAAATAATTCATACACGTGTAAGAAATCAGCGGTGCAGTTAAACTTGAATCGGAAAATGTACGACTTGCAAAGCGACAAATCTCGTAGCGCTGTTTCCCCGCAAAACTTCCACCTTGGTGGCAGGGAAAGTGGTTCGACCTTGCGTGACTGCAGGGCAAGTTCGATTTTGCTAGCTTAAATAACTGCTACCTCGTCTAGATCTGGAACTCAAGAAAGAGCACTTTTCAAATTGCAGATTTGTTCCTATAATACTGGAGTGAGTGGGTGCTTTTCTCGATCTAAGCATCGACCGAATTTAAAAAAATTCAAACAAGTTCCTTGCATTGCCTTTTCCTAAATGTGTTATTTTGTTCAGAATTTAAGTATTCGTTTTTTGTTTGTTTGCGTGTCTGTTTGTTTTTAGTTGATAAGCTTATAAGATGTGTGACGTTTTCTTTTTTTAAAGTAAGCGTGGTTTCACATGTATAACATGAGACCTAAACCACAGGCACTAGACAATGGAAGTTGAGTTCCTCGTTCAGTACCACGAATGCCAGTATTTCAGACTCCTTTTGGGTGAATGTGTGGGGTTGGGGTGTTGAAGTGGTAGATTGTTAGCTCAGGTATGTATGAACCTACATCCACACTTGTTTTGTGAAGCAGGAACATGCAACATTTTTTGACAAACATCAGGTTTTTTTGTTTGTGTGTGTGTGTGTGTGTGTGTGCGTGTGCGTGTGTGTGTGTGTGTGTGTGTGTGTGTTTGCGCGCATGTGTGTGTGTGTGTGTGTTTGCGCGTGTGTGTTTGTGTGTGTGTGTGTGTGTGTGTGTGTGTAATAAAACCAAATACAAACAGTACAAAAAGCTCCAGGTCTACTACTTCACCCGTCACAGTCACAGACACAAACGCATTGCTTTATTCAGTTTTCCACATATATTCACTCAGTCCGAACCCTATTCATGAATATGTTGTTCTTCATGTGGATTCCCAGTCCGAGTTTTTGAGTCGCTTAACCACGTGACTCCTACAAGTATTATGCGTGTAATAGATAATTTATACGCGTGAAATAAATAATTCATACGCGCGTAAGAAATAATTCATACGCGCGTAAGAAATAATTCATACGCGCGTAAGAAATCATCCATACGCACGTAAGAAATAATTCATACGCGTGTAAGAAATAAAAGTATTTATTACGCGTGTAAGAAATAGTTCATACGCGTGAAATAAATCATTAATACACGTGTAATCAATACTTTTGTATTTCTTACACGCGTATGAATTATTGTTTACGCGCGTATGAATTATTTCTTACCCGCGTATGGGTTATGAGCCAAACGGCTTTTCATATCCGTGCGTGCGTCCGTGCGTGTGTGTGTATGTGTGGGTGTGCGTATCTGTGTGCGTGCGCGCGCGCGTGTCTGTGTGTGTGTGTGTGTGTGTATTTGTATGTGCGCAGGTGCGTTTGTACGCAGTGAATTGCGGTGTTATTCAATGATGAAGGTGGGGGGGGGGGGGGTCCTGTGGTTTCCGCGTGCGTGTGCTTAGTGATCAGACGCGTCAGATCATCCGACAATGGATCCTCAACTTCATAATATCTATCTGGGCAGAATTGCCTACTTCCTTTCATTTTGTAGCGCCCCTCCAGCATACCACCCCCCTCCTCTCTTACCACCCTCACCTTGTTCAAACGAAATCGTTTTGATGTGCCCCAGACACGAGACGTGGCTAAATCTCGTTGAGACGTACTTCACCTACGCTCAAGCCTATTTTCCCTTCAAGCTACAGACTTTTTTCATATAGAGAGTCAAGACAGTCAGCGCTCATTTTCAGGGTTGAGATTATTGACAAGTTGGCCCAATGTAATTGAAAGTGCCACCAGCCTTTTGGCGTACTCCTAGAAAAGAAAAGACAGAAGAAAGGCCAAAAGAAGACGACGATGAAAAAAAATTCTCTGCAATCCAGTCTATCTCCGCCTTTGCTTTGCCTTGGGGCTCCATTTAAATTGATTCAAATCCGCCAAAGGAACAACGATTGTGGTTGGCCTAGCACGGCACAGTGGAGATATTCAACTGGCCAAATTCAAATCGCTTTTCCCCCAGCCCCGTGTAAGGTGATTTACTATTCGTCAGTTGAATTGCATTTTTTTCTGTCCTCCTCTCTCTCTTCCTCTCTTGCGTTCTTTCTTATGCTTTATTTTTGCCCAAATGTGATTAAATTGCAAGAAAATGTTCAGAGCGATCCGGATTCTGCGTGCTAAAGCCATTTCTTTGTCAGGGAAAAGAAAACAGTACAAGTTCGCTGTAGGGGCAAAAGGGGGCAAGATTTTGTTCTCCTGTTTTTTTGCATTCACTTTTCTGTACTTCCGTAACGGCTGGGACGAGCAGTGTAGGCAGGGGGGGGGGGGGGGGGTAGTGTAGGAGAGTCGATTGACACTAACATACGGACACAGGGTTCGCCCAAATCAAGAGAAGCTTGTACAATTACGTCAGCGATTTTTGTAAGCGTTTGCTTGGTTTCTCTTTTAGGGTTTAATTCGTTAGTCCAGAGCCTCAAGGAAGATAAAAGCTATGGGTCAAGATCTTCTAGTTATTTGTCTTAGTAATTAATTTATTATAAGAAAATCATCAATCATTAAATTTAAAGTTTCACTTCTGTATAGGGCTTAGTTGTATTGGGTTGCAGGGGCGGATCACATCATTTTTAAGGGGGGTTTTCCAAATTTCTTTTAGGGACAAATCGACGACGCGAAGCGTTTAGTTGAGGGTGCGAAGCGTTCGAACCTCTTAGCGGGGCCAGGGAGCATGCCCCCCCCCCCCCCCCCCATAAAAAAAGTTAATAAAAACAAGGAAAATGGAGCAATCTGAGCCAAGAAATTTCTCCTAATACACCTTCCAAAAACTAAAGACCAATTTGGATGAAAACAAGGAAAATTGACCGATCTGGTGCAACCTGAGCCAGCAAATTACCCAACTACTTTCCAAAACCGTCAGTTAGAAGACAAAGGCTCCTAGGGGGGTCCGGGGGCATGCCCCCCCGGAACAAATTTTGATCAAAATCAAGGAAAATTGAGCAATCTGAGCCATCAGTGTTTCTTTGTTTTCACATTTATTTACTTAATTTTTTTCTCTCTTGTTTAATTTTTTTTAGGCTAGGGGGGGGGGGGGGGTTTGTTCAGAAATCCTTATTTTTTACGAACCTTTGACACTATTCTGGGGGAAAAAATCTTGTAAAGAAAGGGGATCTCCTTCCCGTCTCGTTCTGTGTGTGACTGCATCTCTCTACGAGCCCCCCACCCCCACCCCCACCCCCCCCTACTTTCACCACCTTTCAGAAAAAAACTCTTGAACAAAAATACCCTGGACGTTTAGCAATGAAAGCAAGTTTTGACATGGTCTAGTATTAACTACGTCGAGATAACTGAAACTGTAACATGCACATGGTGTTAGTGCATTGCCTTGGGGGGGGGGGGGGGAGGGGCATGCCCCCGGACCCCCCTAGGAGCCTTTGTCTTCTAACTGACGGTTTTGGAAAGTAGTTGGGTAATTTGCCGGCTCAGGTTGCACTCCCTAATTTGGTAGTGACTTTTCCTCTGATCACAATACGCATTAACTTTGTGCGAGTGTCTTATGTGCACTTATTACAATTGAAAAATCTCCTCAAATATTGGCGCTCCAAGTCTTCTTCTTCTTCTTCTTTTTCCCTTAAGCTAGCTACTGGCTAGCTGCCCTTTCCCCACCTCCTGTATCACCAACCCCTTCCCATTTTCTGCTTGTTTGTGTATCTGTTTTTTCTTTTTTTTTTCTTCTTTTTTTTCGTTTCCTGAAATGAGCTAATGTATTTATTCCGCCATCATGCTAACCTTTGTTTTGTAATTACTATGATTGCTTAAAATAAGCATTATATGCTTGAGTATGTAATCATCCATGCATTGTTCTTGTCATGATTAAAATTGAATAAAGTTTTGTTTAAACCATAGGGACCGTGCTTTCTCACTGACAGAGTCTGTATACCTTCTTGTCTTTTTAGCGGCCAACGATCCCCAGTTTTTAACTGTTTCCAGCTGCACCGTGTCGTTGTGGTTGTAATCCTACTTTAAGAATTAATCAATCATTCTTTCACTCACTCGTTAAACACTTACTCACTTACTCACTCACTCACTCACCAAATCAATCAATCAAACAATCAATCAATCAGTCAACATGAATATTGCGTAGTCGGTGGAAGATGCTACATGTGAATGAATGTATGAATCTGCATATAAAGAATCCGTGTCCAGGAAGTGTTCTATATTATTCACCTTTCCATAGCAACCACCTGTCTATAACGATATCTTCTGGTAGGTCACGTGGGTGGTCTTTATAGACAGGTTCTACTGTGTTACAGTTCAAGGGTGCATATAAGTGCGGGTGTCCGCATGAAGTGGCATACAGAAGCAACAACGTTCTAGACTTCAAGAAACTCTTAAACAGATTTACCGTCGTAGCGTGAGGCTATGTGTGTGTGTGTGGGTCGGGCATGCGTGTGCTGCGCGCGTGCGTGCGTGCAGTGCGTACGAGTTTGTACCTTTCTTTCTGGTTTATACACACTTACAATCAATAAAGCTCCTTTCCTTTGCCTGAATATTTTTTTCCGTCAGCCTCTTCTGAACATGTTTGAATTTATAAAAAAAGAAAGAAAGTATTACCCCAAGATTAGAAAGTGCGTTGTTGCAGAAATATATTTGAATCAATACAGCACACAAATTATGACGCCTGCAGGAAATTTGTGCAACATGAAAAGCAATTACCCTCCTGTTATTACTCCAGCATACTGCATTGAATCACACTTATCCCCTTGGAGACGAAGTTAGGCTCCCTGAGCGGTGGTGTACTGAAGATTGTAACTTGTGCAAGTTTGATCGCAGAACTGGAGAGCTGCCAGCGTGAGATTACAGAGCCAGACAAAATGCCTTTAGAAGGACGTATGACATGTAGACCTGGATTCAAGCAAGATCCATAATATACTCGCACATTCTTTTAAGGGGTGGGATTGCCATCAGCCGCTAAGGTTTAGCAGGGTGATTTAGCCATGGAAATGTCATATTTTGTTTATATTGTATGACACACACACGAATGTATGTATGCCATACATTTACGCAAAGAAGGTTGTAATACTGAGGCAATATTGATTCGGGGTAAGTTTCAATGTCAAAAATCGCTCTCCTGCCATAGGTGCTTATATGGATCCCTCAGATATCCAGTAAATTTCAGAAAACTCTCGATTAGAGAAAATGAGTTTTGTGACCCTTCGTCATAAGTGTTTGAACTGGTGTGTTTTTCCCTCACCTTTCTGGTGTTGTGAAACGTTTACGGACAGGATTTTTCATGCCACTCATAACCACTCATGATAAACCCGTTTGTCAATATATCAATAATGGAGCATATCAAACATCGCACTTGTGTCATATTCTAAGCAATATGACAAACATGTCTTTCTCCCGCAGCTGGCTAAATTGCTATAAGCTAGTCTGCCCGCGCACAACCTTGAGGAAACGTGTTGTGTCAAATTTGACGTTAAGAGGCCTGCGCAACGTTCGCTTTCCCGTAGCCAAGACGCACCTGCAATGATTTTCTTAAATATGCATCACAAGTAATGTTAAATCAAGTTGCTGGGAGATTGGTGACGTGTACCGCCTGGATAGACATCATTCATCACCATCACCATCACCACAATCACTGTATACCTCACCTCTGTTTCATGCTGCGTTTCGTCAATCTGACATTGTCACATACCAACCTATGACTGTATTGTGTGTGTGTTTTCAGTGAGCGTGGTGCGCTGTGACGAGAACGAGTACCGTCTGATAAGGGACCTTCTGGTTGGCTACGACAAGCGTGTGCGGCCCTCGCGCAACTACACCGAGTCCCTCAACGTCACCTTCGGTTTGGCGCTGGCGCAGATCATTGATGTGGTAAGTGAGGTAGTGACTTGCATGACGTCACTTGAAACGTTTTTGGGAAGGGATTGTGGTATGCTAGCGCTGACAACTGGCATGTTGAGTGAAGTAGTCGTTAACTCATATAACGTCCTTTGCTAGTTCTGTGGGAATGGGAGGCGCTGATAATTGACGCGATGAATGACCTAACCACTTGTATTATATCACGGGGAACGGTGTAGATGAATGGGATGCGTTGATCGTTATAGTGTTAAAGAACAAAGTTACTTGTACCTTGTCATTTGAACGTTTTGTAGTAATGGGTGGCGCTTCGCATTAACCTGGTGGCTGAGCCACTTTCATGATGCCAGAAAGATTGGTGTTGTATTGTATTGTGTTGTGTTGTGTTGTGTTGTGTTGTGTTGTGTTGTGTTGTGTTGTGCCCTTTGCTGAACCATGCAGACGAGTTGTCAAAAAAGGAGCCATACTCCAGAAATATATCGTGAATTCAACCTCGGAGTTATTCAACGCATGGTCAGCCACACTAAATGAAAACATCCCGCAACTTAAAGGCACAGTGCTTCTCGCGTTTCCTTGCACAGACCCCCTTGCGCTTTCAGTCAGGCTTCAAACGTGTATATGCATTTAGAAAATGGTCAAGTTTTATTGCCTTTCTTGCAATGAGTCGAACACTGCCATCTGGCGAGGAATTACTTGTTATCATTGTGCTGGTAGTTTAGCGTTAGACGGGAAAATCCGAAGTAAGCGAGGCGGAAGTACACGATCAGGTCCCGCACATGAACTAATTACGTCAAAAGCCAGCATGAGGGGTCGAGTAGTTAAGGTGAAGGCATTGTGTTTGATTACTAAGACATTTGTAATACATAGTATTGTGTTCAATTTTAGCATGTCGCGCACAGTCTTTATCCCCGGATCGTGATGTTGGGAAATGTAAATCATATTGACAAACCGCACAAAGTTGTGTTTGGCTGGCAACACTAAAGGTATGTGTAATCATCTGTGGGATAGTTGTGTGAAAGTTTTGATTGTTTATAGCCTCATCTGCGACACAAAAACAAATCGTTGCTTCAAATGTGCTGTGAAGCGCGCACCCCATCTTTAAAAGAGGACCCCACTGATGACAAACTCCGAACACGACACAGTAAAGTCAAAGAGAAAAGGCGAGGTGGACGATGGCAGCCAATGATGGCGCTAAGGCCCCGCAATCCCACAAACCAATCATACAGTTAGAGGGCCCGCCCAACACGGATTAGAGCTGCCCCCGGGGGTAGGGAGCGCGCACGACGCAGGGAGGATCAAGTCTAATGTGGGGGATCAGCGGTGTGGCGGGCAGGGGGAGCCGAGGTGTCGGCCTTCATTTGCTGAAGCCAGCATAAGGCTCGAAGTTTTACGGTGGAGGTGCTGCACTGCATGCCAAATTGATGTCTGCCTCTATCAAGCCTACCCTACCCGAACCGCTTTTCACATTTACCTCGCTCTCTGGCTGCTCACTGTGAAATGAAACTTAGTGCTGGACGGACGTTGGCCCCAGACCTAACAAGGTTTGGGGTTGAGATAGACCAAAAATCGAATTGGTTGCGCCTAAACAATCATGCCATGCTCGTGAAGCGACTTCCTCGCGGCAGTTCCGCTCATAAAATTCAACGTCTCGCGGACGTTAACTAGAACACCGCAGAGGTCAGGTAGCAGAGACACTGCGCAATAGAGAAGCCTTCCTTTTCTGTTAGTGCTTCGTACAGCTAACCCTACGGAATAAAACTATGCTATTGTATTGGAGCTATTCAAGTCGTTCAAGTCGACTCTCGCTCGCTGAGATACTTCCGGCCAAATGCCTACTTCTCCAGCAAAATACGTCACAGCTTGGCTGTTTTTGGACCCAAAATTCAAGAGACTTATCAGGGAAGTGAGCACGTATAGAGGTACTCTGGGCACTATAGTCGCTGACTTGGAAAGAATGAAAGCTGGTGACAGTTTAAACCTCGTTTGCTGCTCTAGTTATTTGGTAATGTCCACGATGTCACGAAACGACCGACATTGAATCGCTGATACTTCTTGTCGATTCGCTCAGCCGGCATCGTAATCAAGTTGCTTTTTTCTTCTCCATTATGTATCTGTTGTTGTTGTTGTTGTTGTTGTTGTTGTTGTTGTTGTTGTTGTTGTTGTTGTTGTTGTTGTTGTTGTGGTGGTGGTTTTTTCCCTTCTTCTTCTTCTTCTTTTTCCTCTTCTTCTACTTCTTCTTCTTCTGCTTCTTCTTTTCTGCTTTTGAGAATTTTTTTTTTTCGAGTCACGGAAACTGATTTCTAGTAGTGTATTTTCTGAAAAGGATTCACGATTCCATATCTACATTGCAGTAACAACAGAAAAATCAAAAACAAACCACAGGTACATTTTCCTAAAAATGGATTCTTGTGCCAACCACTGTGACATTATCCTTGGTTTCCAAAGTGGACGACTTGTAGCTTGTGACTAACAGACATTGTGCGAAGCAGAAGAAGAAGAAGAAGAAGAAGAAAAGAAGAAGAAAAAAAGGGGAAGAAGACTAACTAAAGGGCTAGAAATTGCCTGCATTTTGGAGTAAAGTCTTCAATTCGCTATGTCCGAATGGTTTGCAGGTTTCATTCCACTTTCTGCACTCTAAGTTGCCCATCTGAGAAAGGCATTCATTGGCGTCTACTTTGCTGATAGCGGGGGGAAAAAACAGCTATTGGCCTAAAGAGTAAATCTCAGCTTAACAGCTGGCAAGGCAAACGACGTGGACCTTTCCCAAACAGCCATTACTGTCCCCGCGTCCCAGTGGGACCTCTGAGCGGCATGGAAATGACAACGGTTCTAAGGGATCACGCAGCAAGGCCGTTGGGGACAGCAGGAATGGACGAAATGGACAAAACAATCACAGTGAAATGGCTTTGGGAAGGAAGGCGACCAAGTGTCAGTGTACAAAACGGTCCTTACATTATCTGAAGAAATACTGGATACCAACGTCAGTGTTTTGTTTTGGGAGGAAATCGACCAAGTGTTGGTGTACAAAAGGTGCAGATATTGTTCAAAGAGATACTGCTTACCAATTTGATTGTTTTGTTTTGTTAAAACGCCGGGCCGTCTTGCTAGCTACGTCGAATTCATAAAAGTGAATGAAAAAAACCGCGCGCGCGCGTGTGTGTGCGTATGTGGGTGCGTGTGTGCGTGCGTGCGAACGAGCGTGCGTGTGTGTGTGTGTGTGTGTGTGTGTGTGTGTGTGTGTGTGTGTGTGTGTGTGTGTGTGTGTGTGTGTGAATTAAAAATGAAAACTCATTTCCGTAGGAGTGTATTCTATTATCTGTAGTTGGCTTACACATATACCCTCCTTTGATCGTGTCTGCATTCACACAAGGACTGCTATTACACTTTCTGTCTTTTTACATTTAGTCAAGTTTTGACTAAATGTTTTAACATAGACGGGGGAATCGAGACGAGTGTCGTGGTGTATGTGTGTATACATGTATGTATGTGCGTGTGTGTGTGTGTGTGTGTGTGTGTAGAGCAATTCAGAGAAAACTATTGGAGCGATTTTCATGAAACTTCACATGAGAGTTCCTGGGTTTAATATCCCCAGACGGTTTTTTTTCATTTTTCCAATAAATGTCTTTGATGACGTCATATCTGGCTTTTAGTGAAAGTTGAGGCCGCACTGTCACGCCTTCAATTTTTGATCAAATTGATTGCAATCTTGGTCAAGCTATGCTCGACAAAGGCCGGACTTTGGTATTGCATTTCAGCGCGGAGGCTTAAAAACTAATTAATGAGTTTGGTCATTAAAAATCTGAAAATTGTAATTAAAATTTTTCTAAAATATTTTTTTAGAAAACGATTCACAATTAACTTTATCTTATTCTTCATCATTTTCTGATTCCTAAAACATATAAATATGTTATATTCGGATCAAAAACAAGCTCTGAATTTTAAAAATAAGAAAATTATAATTAAAATTAAATTTCATAAATCGATTTAAAAACAATTTCATCTTATTCCTTGTCGGTTCCTGATTCCAAAAACATATTGATATCTCTTGCTAGGATTAAAAACAAGCTCAGAAAGTTGAAAAGAATAGAGATACAGAAAAGCGTGCTATCCTGCTCAGCGCAACCGCTACAGCACTGTACTGGCTTGCCAATTTCACCGCCTTTTCCACGTGCAGGGGCCTGACGATAATATACGGCCTTGGTGAAACAATGCAGTGAGTTCGACAGATTGACTAAATGTAGTAATTTCGCCTTACGCGACTTGTTCTCATTGTCTAAAGTCAAGGTACGTTTTGCGCAGACTGGAAATCATTTACTGATAATATTTTGGAGATTGACACAGATATCAGTTACGAAATAAATTCAGCGAAAAAATTACTCTGAGCAAGAAAACACCCAGCTTTCAATTTGTTAATTTTTGTATTTTGTATTCTCCCGTGTAAAAGGACACTGGAAGGCTGTATGATGAGTGTCAAGATGCTGGTACACGTAAAGGAGTCTATCTTTAATAATGTAGTAGGCTTTGTTTGGACCTGAGTTGTTAACTCGGATGCCATGATGCTTTAAAACAAATTTCCATATTATTTATGGACAGTACAAGTCGTATTTCTAGTCAGTTCATCCTGTTCTAATGTTTCACGAATGACTAGATCTACCACGTGCTGGGGACATGGCGGACAAGGTTTAAACTCGCGGTCGCATTCTTTGACTGAACAGCTGTAGTGTATGCTATTTTCAGTGAGACAGCTAAATACATTTGAAATGCTTCTCCACTAAGTTAATCTCGACATTATGTTCACTCAGGACATTGACCTCACCTTTCGTATAACATCGCCTGTTGTGTGTGTTACCTGTGATTATCTCTGTGTTTTAGGCAGTCGCTCGAGATGTGAGAAGGAAGTGGTCAGTTGTAACATTCTGATCCATCGCGGTGTCGTTTCTTGTAAAGAACTGCACATGCTGGGTGTTGAAAAACACCATTGCCAAAAATGTGGGTTTAAAAAACACAAAGAGTCCTGCATTGTTGCAAAGTGTATCAACTGCAAAGGTGACCACTCTGCCACCTACCAGGGTTGCCCTGCCCTCAAAGAACGCCAAAGGGCCAACAAAACACGAGGGACAGCATACATGTCATTTGCACAGGCAATGCGGAGAGCAAAGCAAGAATTGATGGAAGAAGATGAAAGAAGGGCCATGCAGGTACCAAAACCTTACCCCTCACCAGCAACATGACCCTTCTTGGCGCCCGGAAGGGCTGTTACTACCTATCAGGACTGACTATGCTGACGCAGTGAGGCATAACAGCATTGCAGGGAACCAACAGCCCCAAGAAGGTCCCAATAGACAAGTCCATGACAAGGCGACAAAGAAAAAGTTGCTTCCTCCCTCAAGACGCCCAGCGAGGGGCTGGAGGAAGAGGAACAACAACACATCCAAAGAAAATCAAGAAATAAAAGAAATAGGACAAAACGAGCAAAAGAATAGAGACCAGTACAAAGTGTTACCATGGAAGTGGGGAACCATTCACCCCCGTGTCAAGACAAAGAACCTGATGATAACATGCAAGAAGATGATCTGGTAAAACGGCTACTGCCACAACTGCGCCAGAGCATCCAGGGAGACGTCACTAGAATGACTGAAAGTGTGTTTGAGAAACCCAAAAAGATTGAGTCACGGCTAACTAGACTGGCATAGTCTAAGCTGGATGCCCAGCCAGCAGCACCTATCAGTGAGGACCCGGCAGCTTTCGCTACCAAGGCCCTAACTATGGTTCCATGTGTGCAGTGCAGATCTCCATGCGGGGAAGGAGGCCACTTAAGCTAGTGAACGTCTACTATCCCAGCGGCTGCAAGGCACAGGGTTGTACCGATTGGCTCACTCAGCTCTCGTCAGATTCGGGCAGCTGGGTAGTGATGGGGGATTTCAACGCGCACCACCGGATGTGGGACGCTGACGCAGAAAGTAGCCCCGACACTCAGCTGGCTGAAGACATCAGGATCTCAGATTTGGTGCTACATGTACTTAATGATGGCACGGCCACCAGACAAGCCCAGCGACAAAGAGACAGATCATCTGCAATTGATCTTACCCTGGTTACCCCCGAACTTGCCCTTACCATAGACTGGCAGGTCTACCCCAACACACTCGGATCTGACCACTATCTGATACACGCGACCATCCATGAAGCTGACCCTGATCCTGCTGAAGTTGATCGTACACCAAAGTACATCTGTGCCAAAGCAGATTGGGAGAAGTTCAAGAAGACTCTGACACATATATGTGGAGAGACTGAGTTCAAAGACAATGACATAGACCAGTATTATGGTAACATCAGACAGGCCATCCTCAGTGCAGCTGACCAAGTTATTCCAAAACGCGCTTCTGGGCCTCAAAAGAGAGAACAGGCACCTTCCCCCTGGTGGAATGAAGAATGCAGAGCTGCGGTGCAGCGCAAACAGCGTTTTACAAAAGCATATCAGAAGAATCAGTCAGCCTCCAATAAAACAGCCCTTGAAGAAGTTGAAAAGGAGTGTGCTGCGATCAAAGAACAGGCAAAAGCAGACTACTGGACAGATTTCTGTTGTAAAAAGGTGCATAACCAAGGAGACGCGTCCCTTGTATGGACCAAGCTGCGAACATTCAAAAGGAAAGTGTTCTTGCCTGGAAAACCTTTGCTGAACGGGAATGAGTACACACAAAGTAATCTTGAGAAGGCCGAGGTGCTGGCTGAGATCTTTGCAAAAGTCAGTCAGACAGCTCATATGCCACAGTCGCTCGCTGATTACCGTCGAAAGGAAGAAGATAAATTCGGGCGAGCAGCAGCAGACAACTCACTGCCAATAAACCAGGACCTGGGTATCAATGAGTTGAGGAAGGCAATTCAAGGAATCAAATCCGGAAATGTTGCAACCGGCTTAACTGAGACCCCATTTTATACAACATGATACGCCGGTTTCCTGAGCCCATGCTGGAAGTGCTGCTACAGTTTTACCAGCACTGTTGGGCGAGCTCAAAACTTCCCTCAGCCTGGAAAAACGCTTTGGTGATTGCTCTTCCCAAAGACGGTAAACCCCGGCACCTGCCGACAAGCTACCGCCCAATTTCACTCACACCTCACCTTGGCAAGGTAAACGAAAGAATTGTAAAAAAACCAGACTAGAACACTTTCTTGAAAGGAACAACATTCTTCCCCTCTGCCAGGCAGGCTTCAGAAAGGGTCGAGCCTGCATGGAGCATGCGGTAAAACTTACAGCCCACATCAAGAAGGCTAAAGCACGAGGCAGAACAGTGCTGGCAACCTTCTTCGACATTAAAAGAGCATTTGACACGGTCTGGCATGGGAAGCTAATTCAGAAAATGTCCAACATGGGGATCTCAGGGCGCCTGCTGGAATTTGTCCAGGAATTCCTCACAGACAGGTCCATGGCTGTTAGAGTGGGGCAGTCCATCTCTCAAACACATGTCCTAGATATGGAGGTGCCTCAAGGAAGGATCATTTCCCCCATATTGTTCAGCATCATGGTCCACGATGCAACAAACCTGAACCTCAAGGAGGTCTCATTGTCTCTGTTTGCCGATGACATGGCCCTCTGGGAAGCAGTCAACTGCAAGTCAGAAAGAACAATCAAAACAAAAATGGGGCAGTACCAAGCAAAAGTCGACCAGATCGCTGACTACATGCAGACGAATGGCTCTGAGCTATCTACCGAAAAAAACGTGTTCATGGCCTTCACAGGAGTGCAGCTTGTCAAAAGGACATGTTCCATTACCATAAATGGGGTGCAGCTGGTGCCAGCAGATAAAACTAAGTTCTTGGGAGTGACACTCACAAGCTCTCTCAGGTGGGGCCCACACATAGACTCACTTGTGAGAAAAGCTCAACGCTATCTAAACCTGATTAAGGTTCTGAGCAGAGAGTCGTGGGCAGCCGGAAAACCATTGATCCATCTTGTCCGTGCCCTTGTTCGGTCGCGCCACAGCTACAGCCAAGAGGCTTTCTTTGCAGCTCCTGACAGTCAGTGGGTAAAGCTAGAAAGAGTAGAGAGAGCCGCTCTCAAAGTGGCGCTGGGGGTCCCCAGATCGGCAGTCTCCACTCTACTTTACCAGGAAGTGGGATGGCTGCCACTGAAAGAGGAATGCCACCTCGGTTGTGCACAACTGGCTGTCAGATTACACTGTGTCCCAAACACGGCAGTGGAAGTATTTACCCCAGACATGGGAGATACCGACCACATGCAATACAAAGCTCTTGAATCCAAGACTCATACCAAACCAAACAAATACATACCAAACAGTGCTCCCATGTGAAGGACATATGGGAACAGAGTGGCATGTCCAAGGAAAAGCCGGTTACAGGTGGTACTCTTCCTTACCCTCCATGGCTGCTTGAAGCCCCAAATCTGATCATGGAATATGGAGACGGTCTCAAAAAGGCTGATGACCCATTGGTGCTAGCCACAGTCGCAAAAGAAAAGATCGATCAACGATTTAAAAGCCACCTACAGGTCTTCAGAGATGGTTCGGTCCTGCAGTCAGGGGAGATTGGGTGTGCCTTGTCGATCCCTGGACTTGATATAACACGAAAATACAAGCTGTACAAGGGGATCAGCATCTCCTCTGCAGAGTTATTTGCTATCTCCATGGCCTGCACACTGATAAACGATCTGCCACCCCCCCCCTCCTCGTTGCAAGCACTTGCCAGGGGCGGATCAGTTGCTTTGTAAGGGGGGGTGCACTTTGAATCGAAAGTGAATGTGATGGGCGCGAAGCGCCCGAATTTGCTAGGGGGGTCCGGGGGCATGCTCCCCCTGAAAAATTTTGGCTCAAAGAAGCAAAATGGTGCCATCTGGTGCCATTTGAACTTATAAATGGTCATAGAATCAGCTTTCCAAATTTATTTTTTATTTTTTTGCTGGAGGGGGGGTGCACGTGCACCCTGTGCACCCCCCCCTCGTCCGCCCCTGCTTGCAAATGGCACCAAGAACAGAGGAGAGATGCAAATTGAAATTCATTTCTTAGCCCACCAAATTATGACAAAAGGAACAGACTTTTCCCTCACGTGGCTGCCATCCCGCACAGGAATCCGGGGAAATGAAATGGCGGACAAAGCAGCAAAAGCAGCGGCTATGTCAACCATGCCAATGACAGACATTCGGCTCTCCTGCCAGGAAGCCAAACAGCTGCTAACCAAGCTAAAAAGAAAGGAAAGAGAGCAGACTCTGTCACAAACATGTGAAGAGAGAGGATGGATACACCTCCCCAACAATAGGAAAGGGCACCACCTCCCACTCCCCCCAAGACCCATGAGCCTGTTGCGTCGCTTGCGCACGGTCAGCAGCCGCATCTACTGGGACAAGGTAGTCTGTCAGTGTGGCAAGACTGGCCACCTCACACACGTGTTTGAAGGTTGTGACACTCTCAAGGAAGAGATGTCTAGTCTCATCCGCTACAGAAGGGAGAATGCCCTCAGTCTGGGAGACTTTCTCCGCCCACACCCATCACTCGGAGAGAAACCGATGATGGTCTTGGTCACCAATCTGTTCACCTCAACTGTTGCGAGCTGGTTCTAGTGTGCTTGCAGCAGACCCAGCACAGCAGGCTTGCTGACACAGATCCACTTCTGGAATCTTAAGCTAAATGTGCATCAAGACACACATTTTGTAGTCTTGGCATCCTGAAAGGCAGAGGCCCCAACCTGCAGGTTTGCTTCCATACCAAAAACGCCTCCAGACACGGGAACTTGGGAGCTTGAACCTCAGAAACCAAATGTGCCTCCAGGCACACAGATCCCTTTTATACGGCCGAGGCTGTGGCCTCTAAGATTCTCTTGTACCAAACCGCCTCCTGACTCTGCATCAGATTGCTTGCGCTGGCATCTGCTTACATAGAGCCACATAGTGACTGCCAGCTTCACGGTAATGCATACCCCTAGCGCGGCTCTGCTTGGGGGGGAATGTTCTGAGCAAAACACTATGTGTTACTCCATACCCCCCGCCCTCCATGGAACTTCTTGACCCCAACATATTGGGTGGGGAGTTCGCCCAGTCGGTAGAGGCGCTGGCTTTAAAACCGGTTGTTACTATCAGCGTGGGTTCAACCCCCAGGTTTGGCGCGGGATGTGTGTCCCAGAGTTAACTTTGTGCAGACTCTCCTCGGTGTCTGAACACCCCCGTGTGCACGCATGCGCACGATAAAGATCCCAGGGTCACAGCGAAAGCCTCAGGCCTTGGAAACACGAATACATGCATGCAAAAATATGAAGCCCCGGTGTCCGTTCAGCCTGCAGCCCATAAAGTAACCATTTCAGCACTCGTGACCCAAGACGACTCAACCCGGTCCCTAGCCCATTTCAGGTCTCCTCTAGCAGCCGGCAGCCAGCTGTCTTCAACCCCCCCCCCCCCCCTCCCCTTGCATTTTTATTTTTTATTTTTCATACAAAGCCGGGTTTTCCCGTGTAACATGCCCCTAATGGCTTTGCTGTGAGGGCGTAAAACTTACATTTTCTTTCTCGGTGTTGAACGTAGCAGTGATGGAAAAAAATTTAACTATATTATTTAAACTTGCGCGCCATAGATAAATGGACAACCTCATCTTCTAACGTCAAGTGACATTTTCTTTCGTCACATCTACATTCGAATATTCTTAACCTGATGTTAATTGTCATCATGGCCTTATACCTGTTATAGCTTTATCTCAATACTATTCTGTGGGAGTACGTACTGCTAGGCACCGTTTCACAGTTCAAAAGTGTGTGAACTTAAAAGACTGTGGTTTGCTTTCAAATATGTCTTCCTTTGATCGTAACCACAGATCTGTCCAGGCTTTTACCCATGCATCATCCATGTTTCAAGAATATTACGTTTGGTCAGTCGCGTGACCATCAGTAATAACCCATTCCAGGGCTTAGGAGGCATCAGTTTTAAGGGAAATGCATGCTTTCACGAATGTTGCTGAATACACGCATTTTGGGCTCAAGAGCTCACGAACTTTTCAATCAGTTGGGTGTGTGATTGCCACACCAGTACATGCATCCTCAAGCACAGTTGTCATCAGTACCCCCCCCCCCCCCCCCCCCATTATTAACCCTCCTCTTCCCTATTGCTGCATACTACTACAGAATTCTGGACCAGCACGCCAAAACAAGGGGGAGGGGGTAAGAAGAAGAAAATATTGGCGTGAAACAGGAGTGGGTGTCACACAGAGGAGAGCCTTGGCTAATCGTGACAAGGCTTCACATCCCTCCCTTCTCCCCCACCCCTCACGCCTCTGTCGTTTTTCAGCCAGCACGTTCACATTAGCACTAAGACAAGAAAAATGGGGATAACGTAATCAGCAGCACGCCTCCGGACCTCCATTTCCCGGGAACACAAAAGCCCTGTTACTCGTTGCGTTCCGGTCTCTCCCTGGGCCACAAATGCTGCACATGCGCATGACTGACCTTGACATACGGGCATTTGGTGCTCGCCAGACGCTCCGGTGGGTCCGTTAATTGGGGCAAAATTTGATTGTCAACTGGCAGAGCCTTGAACTTGGTCATCCCCAAAGTAGTTTTGACAGGTTTTAGCTGCCTCCACGTCTTGCAGTCGACTTGTTTGTTGTTTTTCAGGTTAATCGTCGTTCTTTTTCTTTCTGTCTTTCATAATTTCTTTCTTTCTATTTTCTTTACAACCAGGCAATAATAAATTGTATGTATTTCGGTAGAATGGAAATCAATATGATGGTATTTTTTTTGTTCGTGTGCGCGGGCTTTCGCTCTTTGAGCGATTCACAGAACAAAAGTACGCAGATGAAATTTAATAGATGATATTCCCACATTTTTATGTCGGTTTTTCTTATTTCTAAATGTTGTGGCTGTAACTATTGATTGAATGCCGTGATTTCGGTTATTGCGACTAGTTTCTTCTTATTTTTGTCCTGACTTCTTTCTCTGCCTTTGTCTCTGTCTCTCTCTCTGTCTCTCTCTCTGTCTCTCGCTCGCTCCTTGCTCACTCACTCGCTAGGTCGGTACACACGTTAATACGGAGGGTGAGAGATAACCCGTCGTTCAGTGCACTCGATTGACTGAATGGTTAATCATGCTCCAGCGTTCTTGTTGGTTTTTTCATTTAGTCAATTTTGATTCCGGATTCGAGACGAGGAGGTATACGCCGAGGTGTGTGTGTGTGTGTGTGTGTGTGTGTGTGTGTGTGTGTGTGTGCGTGTGCGTGTGCGTGCGTGCGTGCGTGCTTGCGTGCGTGCGTGCGTAAGAAGAGCAAATCCCGGAAAAACAATGGACAGAACTCCATTTATAACTTCACATTCAAATTATTCAAGATGATATCCTCAGACTTTTTTCTCATTTTTTCGATACATTTTTTAATGGCGTCTACACGCCCTATTTTTGCATGGTCTATGACAATTTTTGAAAGTCTCAAAGCATTAAGTACAGAATCAGCCGCTGAACTTGATATTCATACACAAAGTGCGTTATGCTGAAAACAATGTATACTCCGTGTTAGAAAAATGACACTCGCGCGAGTTACGCACACAAGTGAAATAAATACATTAAGTCAATCTATGGAACTAACAAAATGAAACTAAATGTATTTATTTCACTTTACTCGACTTATTTTTCTTATTCACTCTCTTTAGAAACGTATCCTCTTCCTCCAGTGGTAGAACTGTGTCATCTGGATATTTGTTTTTTGCATGGTCTATGACAATTTTTAAAAATCTCAAAGCATTAAGTACAGAATCAGCCGCTGAACTTGATATTCATACACAAAGTGCGTTATGCTGAAAACAATGTATACTCCGTGTTAGAAAAATGACACTCGCGCGAGTTACGCACACAAGTGAAATAAATACATTAAGTCAATCTATGGAACTAACAAAATGAAACTAAATGTATTTATTTCACTTTACTCGACTTATTTTTCTTATTCACTCTCTTTAGAAACGTATCCTCTTCCTCCAGTGGTAGAACTGTGTCATCTGGATATTTGTTTTTTGCATGGTCTATGACAATTTTTAAAAATCTCAAAGCATTAAGTACAGAATCAGCCGCTGAACTTGATATTCATACACAAAGTGCGTTATGCTGAAAACAATGTATACTCCGTGTGAGAAAAATGACACTCGCGCGAGTTCCGCACACACGCACAAACATTACTCGCCCCGCTTTCTTGCTCCTAACTTTCTAAAAAAAAAAAATAAAAAAAATGCATTGCCTTTGCGTTTTTTCCTTGGACATGGGTCGGGTTGAGAGGGGTGGGGGAATGAGACAAAGACGTATTTGGGAATGTGACGATATGATATTTTTGGTTCCATCAATCATACATATGTGCACGATCTAAACGATCCGGGTTTTTTTGCACGAATTAAACACATAACGCTCAAACTGAAGGATACAGAAGCGTACACCCACTGGGAATTGAAGCGTACACTAAGCTTTGTGAAGGGGGGTTTGGCACGGTATCCAAAAATGTGAGGGTACTTTATAAAAGGCCTTATTGTGTCGCAGTGCGTCATTTTACAGCAAACCCCAAATAACACAACATAGGGGAGATAGGATGCCTTATCCCATGACCTGCCTCTTTGTCTCTGTTAGCTGAGGAGGTGATTATTTTGGATTATCCATCACAACCATATGAATTATCCATCACAACCGAGTCTCGATCTCACCTGTCATTGGTCATTGTCTTTGATCTCAGAGTACAATTGAATAATTTAGAGAGGTCATCGGCATATTTATCGTTAACTCGGACACTACTTTCTTTAGCAAAACGATTGAAATATTCTGCGGTATAAAAGTCGAACTCACGTTTAGCTAACGATCTACATACATTTTAACATTGAAGAAATAAAGAAAACAACAAAGAATACACATAATCTGCTGGGGTGAAAAGTGCTGAGTGAAGATTATCAGTTGGCCGAAGCGGTAGAAGAGAGAGAGAGAGAGAGAGAGAGAGAGAGAGCGAGAGAGCGATAGAGACAGACAGTGATTCAAGGCGCACAACTCTGGTTCTCTTCATCGGCAACCGCTTAGATCAATCCCGACAACAAAATCCTGATTCAAAATCCTGAGCGACGAAATAAGAATTAAACTAAAACAGTATGCTTACAGTTTTGTTCATTTGCTATCGCTTTTAGAGCATTGATTGCTAAATCTGGTTCAACAGAACAAGGCTGTCCCATCTGTCGTCTGCTGCAGATCTGTCTACAGAAATACAGGCTAAGCTTGATCAGCAACATGGAAATTGCCACTTACAAAGTTGAGATACGGTTAAAATAAAAGGTGACGAAGGAGGTCGGTTCTTGCGTGTGTTATTTTTCAATTTTAAAGTAAACAACGGTGTGTAGGTTCAGGTCATGCAGGCAGATAGATTTACAAGTTTTGACCTACATTGAATAGACCAGCAGAACAAAACTAAGCTTACCACAGTACAGTACAGATAACTTACTGGCCTAAGACTGAAAGCCAGGCATCAAAGTAAGGCTCACCTAAATGACGATTGAAGAAGTAAGTAATCCAAATTTGAACACTGAAGCACAACAGCTCGAATAAGCACAAATTCAGCAATCATCCTCATCGCTTGTAAAATCACACACTCGCAGTCTTTTTGGCGTAATGCCTCTGACAACCGACTCAGTGGGTCACCGACTGAAACCGGCCGGTAACTGCACAGTTTCGAATGCATTGAACTGCGCAGTCTCTGTAATTCGTTTTCTTAAGCAGTATTGATGACTAAATACAAAAGCAGACCTTTTATGGCGCGTTTACCGAAAAGACACAAGGGGACTCGTTTCTCGTTTCGCACATGAATTTGATGACACGATTTGCGGTCGCTGAAGGTTTGGCCAGCAGAGAACAGGCACTCGCAGCGTTTGTGTCAAAAAGTGGTGTTTTTTAATGAAAACGTCGGAGTAATGGGATAAAAAGCTTACACACCTCGTCCTAAATATCGTGCATATTTTCCCTCGGGTAGATTTCCAGGTATTACCTCGCCAGAGGCTCGGTAATACCTGAAAATCGACCCTAGGGAAAATATGCACGATATTTAGAACTCGGAGTGTGTAACCTATATATATTATGAATGTAAACTTCTTTTGGCTATTGCAGTGTACAATTGCATGGAAAGGTAAATGGCCGAAATGTAATCCATTATGCCGCACTTCCCACCATCAAATGTACTCTACTTTCACACAAAGGTATAAATACACATAGTTTGTGACGTGGCTGCATTGAGGAGTATCTATACATCACGTTTCATGTTACTGTTAATCGATTTACTTGCAATTTAGCCAGCCAAAATGTATCTTTAATGCAGCAACATACCTGCATCTGTTCAACAAATTAATGCGAGACCAAGCGGAGAAGGCTATAGGCATTACACCGGGCGTACACCTTCCCCTGATGTGGATATCCAGTGCTTATTTATTTCCTTTTCTCTTCTGTCTTTATTTTTTTCTCATTTTTACATTTAGTCAAATTTTGACTAAATGTTTTAACATAGACAGGGAATCGAGACGAGGGTGGTGGTGTATGTGTGTGTGTGTGTGTGTGTGTGTGTGTGTGTGTGTGTGTGTGTGTGTGTGTGTGTGTGTCTGTGTGTATGTGCGTGCGTGTGGAGCGATTCAGAGAAAACTACTGGACCGATCTTCATGACATTTAACATGAGAGTTCCTGGGTATGATAGCCCCAGACGGTTTTTTTCATATTTTTGATAAATGTCTTTGATGACGTCATATCCGGCTTTTTGTGAAAGTTGAGGCAGCACTGTCACGCCGTCATTTTTCAACCAAAATTAATTTGAAATTTTGTTCAAGTAATCTTCGACGAAGCCCGGACTTTGGTATTGCATTTCAGCTTGGAGGATTAAAACTAGTTAATTAGTTTGATCATTAAAGTTGTCATTAATGTAACCGTGTGCCGAAACACTACGATCACCTCGGGAAGCGAAGTGCAATCAAACAGGATTGAAAATGTTAGGGCTAATTTCTTAGCCCTATAAAAACTGTTATGCAAACCCGAAGGTTTCCATGAACATACAGACAATCGGAAACCACCAGACCCCATCACAAACAGAATTCCACAATCCACTGGTGTTGACTTTTAAAGGCCAACAACTCGGGTGCAGAGTCTGCTGTGAAAGGAGCGGTAGCCTCCCCTGTCACAATCGCCCCCGTTTGAATGAACTTCGTCCCGAAGTTCCGAACCGGGGGACCACTGTCCATCCCAAGTTCGCAGAATGGGAACAGCACGAAAATGTTCAGTGGTCATATTATGCCATTACCTGAACATATCATGCCGAGTCCCATCCCTGCTCGCAACGCCAGATGTAACCGTGTGCCGAAACACTACGATCACCTCGGGAAGCGAAGTGCAATCAAACAGGATTAAAAATGTTAGGGCTAATTTCTTAGCCCTATAAAAACTGTTATGCAAACCCGAAGGTTTCCATGAACATACAGACAATCGGAAACCACCAGACCCCATCACAAATCTACTGGTGTTGACTTTTAAAGGCCAACAACTCGGGTGCAGAGTCTGCTGTGAAAGGAGCGGTAGCCTCCCCTGTCACATTAAAATCGATTTTTCACTAACAGATTTAAAAATGATTGCATCGTATTCCTCAATTGTTCCTGAATTAAAAAATATATACATATGATATGTTTACTCTAAAAATGTGCTCAGAACTACAGAAAATAGGTTAAGTAAGTACTGGGTCTTTGGGGGTGGGGGGGGAGGGGGGGTGGTTAGTCGAGACTATCTTGATATAAGCCTAGTCTCGGCGATGCGGGTTTTTAGGTGTTAATCTGTTACTTTGATGCCGACAGCTTGACTAAATGTTTTTATGTCGCTTCACGCGACTTGTTTGTTTTACCAAGGGGAAAAAAGGACGAGTGAGAGGTTAGGGAATGTAGAAAATGGCAGGCAGCGATTTGACGACTGGTTTATGCGCGAGGAGGGCATTGGCAGTCCCTAAAACGCCCGGCGTGTGAGTGTCTGCCACTTACATCGAATAGCCCTCTATTTATTTCAGCAAATCAGACAACCTGTTTCTGCGTTGCTTGAGTTAGATGGGAGCGAGGCTGAATTTGTTTCTCGCTCTCCAAGACCTCCCCACAACGAGACGGCCTCCGCAATTTTATAGTGCGTTTCTCAAGCATTCGATAGTGACATTCTTGATTAGCGTTCAAACTACCGAATGTTTACATTCAATCACTATTCGGATGAATTGTTGTTATTTCCGTGGGACAAAAAAAAGTAAAGAGCAAAAAGTAATGCCAACTTTTCGTGAAAGTGGATTTATTATGTTAATTATACTATATAGTATATTATAGTAAAACGTCACTATTCCGACTCAAAACTAAGCTTCTTGTTTTCCCTTTCAGGGCCACCATAACCTCAATTGTCTTTTATATGAAACCAAGGTTACATGTTATAGCTTTCTTTTGATTGCGAAAAAGCTTTCTTTGGTCTTATCATAAACCGAGCTTAAAAAATAAGCCAAGAAAAAGAACGTTATTGTCAGATCTCTTCAACATAAAACTTTCCCAAAGTGGTATACAAATCTTTTGTTTTCTTGTAAATCAAAAAAGTCACTGCCCTTAGCTTAACCTTCACCGGATCATGTTTTGGACTACACAGTCCGGATGATGTCGGCCGTGTCTGATCCATACTTTTAAAGAAGGATTCAACGTAAAAAGTATAGGTCGTACACAACCTACGCTATCCGAATAGGGATACACTTTTAACCGTCTCTTTGCAGAGTATGGGACGTACACGACCCACGCCATCCGAATAGGGATACACATAGAAAATTCCTTCTTTAATTCCATATGGGTTGCCCACGACCCACACCATCTGGACTGCCCAGTTCAAACTACGTCATTGTTTATTTGTAGCTAGTTTACACAGATAATTCTTCAGAAAGTGGTTGATTGGAGGGTCCTTAATCAAAAACTCCCAATAGTTTCAGAGATAGAGACACTTTTGTGAGGCTCTGGGATGTCCACGACCAAGAAAGCACGGTGAAGGTTAAAATAAACACCCCTCTTTGCCCAAACATCACATCTCCCCTTGTATTCAAAGGATCGTATCAGTCATTCTATAGGATATTGGCAACAAGTGATCTAAATAAAGATCATAACTTATTTCGCAAGCAAATGTCAAGACATACTGTCTTGGTACTCGAAATGAACATGAATATTTCAATCTGTGCATAGTTTATGCCAAGTACATTTAGTTCGCTTTCTCTTGTACACTCAAACAGCGGAATTCACTAATCCTGTTGTACACTCCTATCTGAAAATACCTTCAAGGTCATATGTACTCGACAACTCCGTTTATTTCAAATGTACACCAGCATAATTATGTGACCAGTGAAGGAGGGAAACAGCACGTCTGCAACTGTTGTTCATGTATTTATTTATTTATTGATTTCTTTATTTGTTCATTAATTTGTTAATTTAATCACTTCTTAGTTCATTTATTTATTTATTTATCTATTTATTTCATCATGTATTCAGTCATTTTGTCGCTTTTGTTACCCGATTCAACTGGTGCACATTACTAGTATAGTATGTAGCTCTGACTGATATTACAAGTCTTGTCATTTGCTTCAGGGGCTTCTACTGTGAGTTGACATCAGAAGTCATATACTCTCGACAATACATGTTCGACGTTCACATTACGTTTTTTGCTTTATTTTATGTATCTATTTTTTTTTTTTTTTTGCAATAGGGAAATATAAACTAAAGTATACCCACTTTACTCTGAGTTGAATTATCAAGGAATCATAGTGAATTTCCTTGAAATGTGACTGACGCAAATCAATAACTAAGAGGACCAGACCAAAGAGGTTGTGGAGCACTCTTCGCTGAAAGAAGTATATTCCACCTAGGCCTTGTGCACACGTTGTTTTGTAAACCCAGCTAGGCCATCTGGCTCTGTGGCCTTGTAGCAAGATGCTCAAATGTCAGTCTAGACAAAGACGAATGGGTCAGGCAGTGTACACTTACCAGCTCTCTCTCTCTCTCTCCAACAAGTCTCAATACTTTCAAAAAACACCTCTCATTACATTTAATGTCAAATTACGAAAAGTCACAGTGATGGAAGACTTCGTTCTGATTATTTTCATATTGATCATATCTGTCCATAAAGCATCAGTGTTTCATAATGCAAGAATGTATGTATAGCCTACAACGTGTATATAGTCATGTGAATAGTTTTTCTGCCTTTTTTTTACATTTAGTCAAGTTTTGACTAAATGTTTTAACATAGAGGGGGGAATCTAGACGAGGGTCGTGGTGTATGTGTATGTGTGTGTGTGTGTGTGTGTGTCTGTCTGTCTGTGTGTGTGTGTAGAGCGATTCAGACTAAACTACTGGGCCGATCTTTATGAAATTTGACGGACGTTTTTTTCATTTTTTTCGTCATATCCGGCTTTTTGTAAAAGTTGAGGCGGCACTGTCACACCCTCATTCTTCCATTAAATTGATTGAAATTTTGGCAAAGCAATCTTTGACAAAGGCCGGGGTTTGGTATTGCATTTCAGCTTGGTGGCTTAAAAACTTATGAGTGAGTTTGGTCATTAAAAATCGGAAACTTGTAATTAAAATTATTTTTTTATTAACTCATAACTCATAACTCATAACTCATAACATTTTATTGATCCAACAAAGGAAATTAATTTAGTCATCAGCACATATAGGTCATTAATTAATAACTATAAAAGAATAAAAGAAGAAAATTCATAAAACCCATGATATAAAAATACCCTTTTTTCTTGCACACCTGACACACCGACACACCAATACACATGCATACATGCCTACATACATACCTACATACATACCTACATACATACCTACATACATACATACATACATACATACATACATACATACATTCCATGTTAAAGTGTAGTTAAGAACATCACAGTAATTATATCATTGTTTGGATTAACAGATAAGTTTTTATGTAAATGATGATAACAACAATCCATAATTAACGCTATTGCACTACCAAGGAAGAGACCAACCAAACACATAAAAACCAATAACAGTAATCATCATCAGTTATCACAGGTATCACAGTAAACGATCCAAAAACAATTTCATCTTATTCTTCATCATTTTCTGATTCCAAAAACATATACATATGTTATATTTGGATTAAAAACAAGCTCTGAAAATTAAAAATATAAAAATTATGATCAAAATTAAATTTCCGAAATCGTTTTAAAAACTGTTTCATCTTATTCCTTGTCGGTTCCTGATTCCAAAAACATATAGATATGATATGTTTGGATTAAAAACACGCTCAGAAAATTAAAACGAAGAGAGGTACAGTAAAGCGTGCTATGAAGCACAGCGCAATCGCTACCGCGCCAAACAGGCTCGTCACTTTCACTGCCTTTTGCACTAGCGGCGGACTACGTTCAGTTTCATTCTGTGAGTTCCACAGCTTGACTAAATGTAGTAATTTCGCCTTACGCGACTTGTTATTTTTTATTTTTACAGTCATGCTTATCTTTTGTAATTGTTTTACGTTTGTACATATATATATATGTATTCAAGATTAGAATAGTCCCTCTCTGGGCGAGGGCTGGTTGAAAAGAAGCTCGTTTATATTGCTTATGCCACAACCCTCGTAAAATAAAATTTGATTTGATTTGATTTGATTTGATTTGATCTCTCTCTCTCTCTCTCTCTCTCTCTCTCTCTCTCTCTCTCTCTCTCTCTCTCTCTCTCTCTCTCTCTCTCTCTCTCTCTCTCACGAGAACGATGACAAAGTGAAGAGAAAACGTGTCAGTGTTGAGATAGTTAAGATCTGGAAGATCCCCACTGCGGATGTTTAACGCCCATTCTCAGGGGAGCAATGTTATCACTTTCTTTCAACAAGTAAATTGGGCGTAATGGCACTCTCTAACCCAATAGCTCCTCGACGTTGCAATCCAGCGCTTAAAGGACGTTATAAAATACACGTTACTCGTCAGTAACTCCAGCTGTTCTGTCAGCCTTCGGGCAAACTTTCACAGCCGTTTTATCTCCCCTGACGCAATTTGAGTAATGGCGGTCGCGCAATAACCAACCAAAATCCGGGCTAGGTAACGTTCTAGATTTCTCGACACATCTCTTTTTACCGCCAGAATTCGATGGCTCGGGTCCCCGGTGGCTCTTTATCGGTTGCGGCCAATCCGCATCTCTAAGAGGATTTCTCGAATAGAGCGGTGAGAGTTGTGGCGCATCTAGTCTCGGTGAGCCCAGTCCCGGCGGGGTCCCGGCCATTCAGACCCTCTGTGCCGAGACAGTCGGGAACAGGGGGGAGGAGGCTCACACCCCGGCACCAGCCTGTCACAGATCTGTTCGGTAATGGTGACGCTGATTTATTTATTCCTTCTACTTGCAAATTGTCTCGGATCGATGCTCGATACGGGCCCTGGCGTTGAAAGAGTTTGAAATCCAGGGGGCGGGGGTAGGGGCCCGGGTAGGGGGTGGGGCTGGCGAGACGCGCGTGCTGGCCGAGCTGACAGCCAGTTCGTACATGTCAAACGCTCACTTTCACCCCTTGCTGGTTGATGAGCCTTTCATTGCTTCCAGTTGGAGACTGGTACCAAAAGGGAACAAATCAAACCGTTGGTTTCAAGATTTATCTTTGAACGACCACTGACGTTTGAGTTTTGCTATTGACTAAAATGCAACTCGGGTCCGTCATAATGATTTTCCTTTCTCTTTAAATTCCCACCACTATCTTTTCATATTTACATTTTTGTCCTTGCTTAGCATTTTACATTAATGGCACAGGATTTTCTAGCATACTCAACAGTAAAACCCAAAATGGAATAATAATGAACAGGAACCAAAACAGAGCAGTACCAATGAGTGGAACCAAAACAGAGCAGTACAGTCATGTCTAAAATGATAAAAGCTGTTTAATTGTTTTCTTTGAGCCTGTCTCAGATTACAGCGACTTGGAGAAGCGTGTTAACAAAGAAATGTCAAACCAGAACTGAACATTTCCGAATAAAAAGCTGTATAGTTTGTTGTGTTTTTTTAAGATTTTTTTCTTAGACTCTCTCAGATATCAGCGACTTATAAAAGCGTTTTAACCTAGAAAAACATAACCAGAACAGAAAAGATCTGAATGAAAGTAACATTATTTTTTGTTTTATTTGATCTGGTATGAGATTGCAGCGACTAGAGATAGCGGGGTGACGTATCGCAGTGCGGCCCATTAAGCGAGGAGATCAACACAAGGCGTTACCAGCTTGCCTTAGTGTGGTCAGTGTCTGCAGCCGTCATCCATTGTGTGCGCAGACGATGGCCCATGCAGATAAGGGCCAGCCGCTGCCTTATCAACACATTAGTCTATATCTGCTGCCCATCTTCGCCATCTTCAGACAGCCATCCTCAGATTGCACAACTAGATACGCCTGCGCATCTCCATCCCAGCCTGTTTTTCTTCCCCCTTCTTGGAAAGCGTTCTCGAGTTGGTGCAGCACAAAGAACTGACGTAAGTCCCAACACACACGTCCCTGGAGAGATGTGGTGTGGGCTGAACATATACCAGAGCTGGTTACACATCATGGAATCTGACCAACATGGGCTTCTTAGGCAAACTTACTCAAGCCTTCTCTCACAAGAACATAAAGAGGAAAATAGATGGCTCTTATTTGTACGCGAGTTCCTGACTTCCTCAGGCTTCAAACACGTGTGGCAAAACCAAAGCACAATACACCCGGCAAGACTGAAACACGCGCTAACAAAACATGTAGAAACTATTTGTCAGGCTCTGGAGGACAAAAAAAGAAGGAAACTCCTCCAAACTACAGTTTTACAAGGGAGTGTCACACGACTACTCTCTACAACCCTATCGTTTGCTAACACAAGAACACAGACAGGCTATGAGCAAACTACGTATAAGTGCCCATGACTTAGAAATCGAAAAGGGCAGATACACGGGAACACCAAGGGAGGAAAGACTATGCAGAAACTGTGTCTGTGGAGTGGTGGAGGATGAACTTCACTTCCTTGATTCGTGTACAATGTATGCTCATCTCAGGCAACAGTTATTACCGAATACTTCCACCGGCAGTGATGAAATAAGAGTCAGTTCTTTGTTTACTGACAGCGACATCCAAAGGCAATTGGCAAAATATGTGTACGATTGTTTTCAACTACGCAGATGCAATGGCCAATGCGTCTTCCGACTGTCCTCAATAACTTATGCTCATCTTCAGGTCCTCTTTGTTCACCCTGTTCTACTTGGTTTTATATTACATGTATGTTATGTTATATTGCTGTTTTTCCTGTACTTATGTATCTTGTATGTGTCAATAGGCT
The DNA here is from genome assembly GCF_037325665.1 of Littorina saxatilis. NCBI lineage: Eukaryota > Metazoa > Mollusca > Gastropoda > Littorinimorpha > Littorinidae > Littorina > Littorina saxatilis. Next base: position 57,878,860 of record NC_090256.1, on the reverse strand, counting down.
CTGTGCTTTAATGACAATTAATTCTGATTCTGATTCTGATTCTGATTCTGATTCTGACTTGAGTGGCTGAGAATGTGATCGTTCCTTAAAAATAAAAAAATCAAGGTTCATTGACAAGAGGGTATGATGAAATATGATGTGCACCAAAAGGCAAAACTGTAACTCCAATGCAGTTAGCTTTTAGTCCCCATTAACACACATGCAGGTCCTAACTGTCTGTACTCCACGCCTTGCGGACCCCTAATGTCTTTCTTTCTTTCTTTGTTCTTTTGATCCTTTGTTTGTTTGTGAGTCGAAGAAGCAGGAGGGTCATCCGTCAACCACCTAGCTACTACTGATCTTCCAAGAGATATTCCATCCCGGGTAAATGATGATCACCAGCACAGATCTAGTCAAGATTGTGCGTGGTTTAAAAGCATTCTTTCACTTGGAAAAGCCTGGCTGATCTCTGTGCAGAGTATAGGAATGTTTTGTTTCATTACAGTTAACGTTTATGTCAGCGTGTGAAAGGTATTCTTAATACAAGGAACTTAGTCGATAAATATCGACAGGGGGCCGACTAATGGTTTAAATGTGAAATGTGTGTATAATAATGGGTGTGGGTAGTTAGGTAGTAGTTAACATTTGTTTTGAATAATTATTGGTATTTTGATAATGTGGGTAGCATGGAAATGTAAGCATTTGAATGTAAGTCTTAGGTACCATTGTACCCAGGAAGAGAGACCAGAGATAGGAGTAGGTTGCAATAGCTTGTGTGGTCTTTGAGTTTTGTTTTTGAAAAGATATTGTTAAAGAAAAAGAAGACAATTACAGTAATGCAATATTTATTGTGAAAACCAACGATTGTACAAAGAACATGTGAAGCAACATTATGTCTATGATGGTGTGAAGAAAATTAGTTATGATTTATACTATTATTATTTAGACTTGAGACTGACAGTGTTGTGACGAGCGTTGGCTAATGGTAACGAGTACATATGTGTGTAGTTGTGGCGTGTGTGTGTGTTTGCGCGTTGGTTTGGATTATGGGTGTAATTTGTAAAACAGATGTGACAGTAATGGGCGGGGATGTAGCTCAGTCGGTAGCGCGCTGGATTTGTATCCAGTTGGCCGCTGTCAGCGTGAGTTCGTCCCCACGTTCGGCGAGAGATTTATTTCTCAGAGTCAACTTTGTGTGCAGACTCTCCTCGGTGTCCGAACACCCCCGTGTGTACACGCAAGCACAAGACCAAGTGCGCACGAAAAAGATCCTGTAATCCATGTCAGAGTTCGGTGGGTTATAGAAACACGAAAATACCCAGCATGCTTCCTCCGAAAACGGCGTATGGCTGCCTAAATGGCGGGGTAAAAAACGGTCATACACGTAAAATTCCACTCGTGCAAAAAACACGAGTGTACGTGGGAGTTTCAGCCCACAAACGCAGAAGAAGTGACATAATAAAAACAAGTCGCGTAAGGCGAAATTACTACATTTAGTCAAGCTGTCGAACTCACGGAATGAAACTGCACGCACTGCATTTTTTCACCAAGACAATGCAGCTTTGTCAATCGCCGCGAGAAGGAAATCGCTCACCTCCCACGTGCAAAACGCAGTGAAATTGACAAGCAAGAATAGCGCGGTAGTGTATTGCGCGAAGCAGGACAGCGCGCTTTTCTGTATTCTGGTTAACTTTCTGAGCTTGTTTTGAATACAACCTATCATATCTATATGGTTTTAGAATCAGGAAATGATAAAGAATAAGATTAAATCATTTTTGGATCGATTTGATAAATTTTAATTGTAGTACTAATTTATCTATTTTCGTTAATTGTGATCACATTTTAAGACTAAACATGACATATGTATTATATTTTTAGATTCAGAATTTGATGAAGAATACGATGCAATCAATTTTAAATCTGTTTGCAAGAATTTGATTTTAATGACAACTTTAATGAGCAAACTCATTAATTACTTTTAAAGCCTCCAAGCTGAAATACAATACCAAAGTCCGGGCTTTGTCGAAGATTACTTGACCAAAATTTCAACCAATTTGGTTGAAAAATGACAGGGTGACAGTGCTGCCTCAACTATCACAAAAAGCCGGATATGACGTCATCAAAGACATGTCTGGGGATGCCATACTCAGGACCTCTCATGTTAAATTTCATGAAGATCGGTCCAGTAGTTTTCTCTGAATCGCTCTACACACACACACACACACACACACACACACACACACACACACACACACACACACACACACACACACATACACCACGACCCTCATCTCGATTCCCCCTCTACGTTAAAACATTTAGTCAAAACTTGACTAAATGTAAAAACGACCACTCTGCACAGTAAGCAGCATGGACGTTGAGTGTTACTATGCGTCCATGTCTTATCCCATGACATGAAAAGACTTGGATGGGTCTGACGAAATGTGCGTAATTGTTTGCCTGGGGTAGGAGAGGTATATTTAAAGCAAGAAGTCTCACTATTCCGCTGGTTTACTTATCTCGCCATTAGTTGCGGTGCGAAGGATGGCTTCAAGACTGAGGCGCAGCAAAGCAGCGGCGGTTAAATGGAAGTTGATCACTGTCACAGTGTGAGCGATAATCATTGCCCAGTATCGGCAGCCCTCCCTCCACACGCCATCCGTTTCGATGTGCCACTAGTCAATATGTCATTCACCCACATCTCGCCACCACCACTACTCTCACCCTACACCCACCCTCTCCATTTCCTACGTACAGCCACCCCCTTCCTTTTTCTACGTACTACCCCCTACCTCCCGCTCAAACAGACTGTTTTACACACACACACACCAGGGCCGGACCCAGGGGGGGTTCCAGGGGTTCCGGAACCCCACCCCTGGAAAAAGCATGTACCTTGCTTTGTGTGGTTTTTTTGGTTTTTTGGTTTTTTTTTAAATAAATTTTGTGTGTGTCTCTAACAAATTTTATTCAATGTGAAATCCGATGAGAAAAAGGTAACCCCCCCCCCCCCCCCCACCTTCGCTGATTTGCCCCCCCCCCCCAAAAAAGGAGGAACCCCCCCTTACAACTCATTTGGTCCGGCCCTGCACACACACATACACACACACACACACACACCAGACAGCCTTACACACACACACTCTCTCACACACACACACACACACACACAAACAAACACACACACGCACACACGCACACACATACACACACACACACACACACAAGACAGCCTTACACACTCACACCCATACACACACGCTCACACACACACACACACACACACACATGCACACAAACAAACACACACACACACACACACACACACTCACACACACACACACACACACACATAACAAACCCAGATACACACATGGCGCACGCACGCGCACACACTCGTCCCCTTTTTGTAGCTGATGCCATCGTGTCCGTTTCTCTCCCGCTTCCAGTCTACTATCAAAATCTGTTTGCATTAATACTTATATTTATATGTAGTCACCACCACCCACATGTAATTGCCCTGTTTTCTTCTGAATTTTGTCTACAACCGTTTGCAGCTGACACATCTAAAACTTGACGTACATTCAGTTTTTTATTCGTGATGCGTTTTCAAGTGTGTTTCCAGTGCAAAAAGGTGGGATTTTATTGTAAGTTTGCAGTTTTCTTTGTGTGGACGGCTGTGTTTCACTGGAAGTCTAGTACCTTGACCAGCAAACTGTCATTAGTCAGAAGACCATCAACAACAACAAAAATTCTGACTACAATGCTGTAGTTAAGTTGCTTTTGTCCTGAACATTAAGCTTGACGTTCCCCTTCGTAGATCTTCTTCGTAGACTGAGACACAACGCTTGTTTTCTCCCCTCGCTCCACGTACTTGTGTTTAATCTCTTTCTGGAAACATGTCCTGTATTTGAATAACTTTCTGTGTGTTTGTTTTTTTAGTTCTTCCAACGAGTGTGTTCGCATACCATTGTGTCAATAATGTGTTTGTGTTCTTCTCTGTAGCAGTTTTACTGTAGTTTAAGGATGTTTTCGTTAATTGCTGAAAAAACACTTTCAATTTTGTTGTTTGTTTTTGTTATTCCTCCAACGGGCATTTCCACAAGCCATGTTGTCAATAAAGTGCTTTTGTTTTCCTCTGAAAGCAGTTTTACTGTAGTTTGAGGATGTTTTCGTGAATGGCCAGACCAGCGCTTTGATTTGCAACAGGCTATGACGGCTTACTAGTGCCAAAACCTAGGGTTACCATTTTCACGTGAAAATTAGTAATTAACAGTGTTAATTAATAATTTTCATTTTTGCCTCGTTTTCGGTAACAGTAGTCGGACTTTAAGAGTCCGCACTGAGAGGCTACAACGTCCGTCAAACATCACTCTCACACAATTTCTGAAATATCTTTTAATAGAAGGCCTTATCGAGCAAGTTATCCGACATGAAGATGCATGTAACAGTTTTCTGCAATAGCGCTTTCCTTAAACGTTGTTTTGGGTATCTTAGAAAAGAATAATCGACCTCGTAAACTGACTTTCGAATCAAAGCTGTTCGTAGCAGACGGACTTTTGATCGGCTGTGGTCTCACACTTTCACAATAATTCCTTATTCGACAAGTTGTCGGGCAGACAGCTGTACCTCATATTTATTTCCACTACTACACTCATACATCTGCTTTGTAGTGTATTAGTGAAGGACAATCGATCCGAAAATGTTCGAATCGAGAGAGGAAAAATGGCGTCTGGCCGGCCGGAGGTCCGACCACTAGCAGACGGCTCTGTTCGCGGTCTAGACTCACACACTTTCACAAATATCTTTCGATAGAATTCGTTATTCAACAAGTTATCAGACAGACAGCTGTATGCCACGGTTATCTACACATGCGCTCAGCTCGTATTGTTAAATTGCATCGGATTAAAGAACAATGGACCAGAAAAGTATCGAATCGAAGGATGTTTCGCTCTGGCCTGTGTAACAGTCGCGCATGCGCATTGAACCTCCACAGTCACGAGGCACATGAAAATTAGTAATTAACGCGTGAAAATTACTAATTTTTAGTTTTGGCACTAGTAAGCCGTCAGGAGGCGAGCCAAAACTGAAAATTAGACATTAACACTTGAAAATTAGTAATTAACACGTGAAAATTAGTAATTTTCACGTCATAATTGTAATTTTCTCGTGAAAATTAGTAACTTTCACGTGTTAATTACTAATTTTTAGTTTTGGCGCTAGTAAGCCGTCATAACAAGCGTTTCATGGTAACACTCGCCGAGGAATCTCCCCGGCCTCTCTCTTTCTGTTCCACTATGCTTAGAGGTTCCATTCTGTTCTGTTCAGCTGTGTTTAGTGGTCCCCGCGTCGAGCGGTTCATTGGTGCCGTAGTAATTAGCCCTCATTTCCCCCGAGTAAGTCAGCTCGTCTGCTCCCCGGCGCCCTAGACCCGCGATTTATCGTTCCCTACTTCCTTTTTCAGCCCCGGGCGCAATTTCGCCTGCCGCCTATTCCCCGGCCTTTTCAGCGCGAAAAGAGGTCGAAGAGAATATGAGATGGGGATTTGATCACCCTTTGCCTATAGGCCACGCTGATTTGGGACAGCTGATTTGGGACAGCATCTGTGCGCGTGCGCGCGGGTGTGTGTGTGTGTGTGTGTGTGTGCGTGTGTGTGTGTATGTGTGCGTGCGTGAGTGTGTGTGTGTGTGTGTGTGTGTGTGTGTGTGTGTGTGTGTTTTGGTCTTCCTGTTTGTCTATCTGTCTGGTTGGAAGAGGTTGAAAGAAAAATCGTAGCCTTAAACATATGTCGTTGCAAAAGAAAGTTCATTCATCATCATCATCATCATCATCATCATCATCATCATCATCATCCTAATCTGTCTGAAGTTACTCGGTCAGCGTTACTTTTTAGGGTAGCACTCAGAAGACATTGCATTGATCGTTTTGGTTGTAAAATCAAGATTCTTGATTTTAGAAGCCGAGCCGGTTATCTGCTATGAGTTTTTTTGGGTGTTAAGTTTACTTTTTTATTTCTTTTTACATCTAGTCAAGTTTATGTTTTCAGATAGACCGGGAATCGAGACGAGGGTTGTGGTGTATATGTATGCGTGTGTGTAGAGCGAATCCAAGAAAAGTACTGGACAGATATTCATGAACTTAGCATACCATTTTTTTCTGGGTGATTTCCCCAGACAGATTTTTTTTATTTTGTTCGATAACTGTCTTTGATGACGTCATATCCGGCTTTTTGCAAAAGTTGAGGCGGCACTGTGTGCGACCTCATTTTGCAACTAAATTGATTGACACTTTTGGTCAGTCAATCTTTGACTGAGTCCGGACAATGGGATTGCATTTCAGCTTGGTAGCTTAAACATTAATTAATTAGTTTGTTTATTAGAATTCCCAAAATTCTAATGAAAATTAATCTAGTAGTAATAGATCCAATTAAAGAAAATAGGTTAATAAGGTACTATATTTCGCATGTTTCGCGGAGACGAGCGTGACCCGTCTCGGTCTACGGGTATGGCTAGTTAAGACTTACGACATGTAGTGATTAATGATTTTTGGTGTTGATCTCAAAGTTTCAGGCCGACAGATTAACTTAATGTTTTGATATCGCTTTTCGCGATGTTATTTTAACAGGCAGAAAGATATTGGCTAAAAAAGAGTGTGTGTGGTTGTTGTTTTGTTTTTCTCGATGGTATATAGTACAACCGTTAAACTGCAGATTAAATTTAAGTATTTGTCTGAGAAGCAAAGCCTGCAATGAACGAACCATTTGAGTCTTTAAAGCTCCAATGTTGATTTATTGTGTCCCCATCGTAGTGCGTTATTTTTCAAGTGTGTATTTGCATACAAAAGTAAGAGGGGTCTGCCGAAAATGGGCTAAATGAAAGTGTGGTTAGACAGGTCGTCTAAAAAGAGGTCTGCGAAGGCACCGGATGGGCATTAGTAAATATCGATGAAGAGGAATAGACATTTTGAATATCTCTCTCTCTCTCTCTCTCTCTCTCTCTCTCTCTCTCTCTCTCTCTCTCTCTCTCTCTCTCTCTCTCTCTCTCTCTCTCTCTGTCTGTCTGTCTGTCTGTCCCTTTAAAATCTTTAGTCAAGCAGTATGTAAGAAATGTTAAGTCCTTTGTACTGGAAACTTGCATTCTCCCAGTAAGGTCATATATTGTACTACGTTGCAAGCCCCTGGAGCAAATTTTTGATTAGTGCTTTTGTGAACAAGAAACAATTGACAAGTGGCTCTATCCCATCTCTCCCCCCTTTCCCCGTCGCGATATAACCTTCGTGGTTGAAAACGACGTTAAACACCAAATAAAGAAGATGTCTGTCCCCCCCTCTCTGAGGGCCCCAAAGGGGGGGTATTATCACGATCACGGGAAGGGAAATTTTAGCTTTCACGATCACAGTTACCTTGATTTTTGTTTTCACGATCACAAACACCTTGACGAATAGAGGATCATAGAGTGATACAGCTGTGAAAAATGTACGTTGAAAATAAAATGCTTTGCAATAATGCCCATCACGATCACGAAAACAAATGACGATCACGATCACGAGACTTGATTTTTTTGTCATCACGGATCACGGGCAAAGTCCCATCACGATCACAGAAATGGAAATTTCGGCAATCACGGTCACAGAAAGGTTAAAAAACGCCAATCACGATCACGATTTTAAACCCTTTGGGGCCCTCCTCTCTCTCTCTCTCTCTCTCTCTCTCTCTCTCTCTCTCTCTCTCTCTCTCTCTCTCTCTCTCTCTCTCTCTCTCTCTCTCTCTCTCTCTCTCTCTCTCTCTCTCTCTCTCTCTTTCTCTTCTTCCATCTCTCTCTCTCTCTTTCCTTCTCTCTCTCTTTCCTTCTCTCTCCTCTCTCTCTCCTTCTCTATCTCTCTCTATTTATGTATCCATCTATCTATCTATCTATCTATGTATCTATACATCTATCCATCTGTCTATCTATATATCTATCTCTGTCTTTGCCTTATATATATATATATATATATATATATATATATATATATATATATATATATATATATATATATATCTGTCTTTGCCTCTGTATCTCTCTTTTTCTGTACGCGCGCTTCATTGTGTATGCTTGTGTGTATTGTGTGCTTGTCTGTCTGTCTGTCTGTCTGTCTGCCTGTCTTCCGTCCAGTCTGTCTCTTTTCTAACTGCTTGTCTGTAGGCTATAGGCGCATGTGAACTGTTGTGCGGACTTGCAATGATTTGCTGGGATTGTGTGGGTATCATGGTGTAGAATATCGTAATAATGTATCTCAGTCCCTTCATCCTGCAGCCAAGTGTATCTTCCTTTGCAATGGATATATGAAAATCTAGCTTATTTGTTTGTATTCACAGAAAGATCAAAGCTTTTTTGTGAGCTTGCGCGTTGCTAATAAGGTTTACTAGCTCTACCCCATGTATGCGGACTTGGTTGAGGGCAAGGACACCAACCTGGTCATTGGTACTGACATAAACAGTCACTGGATCCTTTCTCTCTTCTTTATGGGGTATTTCTTGTGTTTATTTTTGTGACTAACGTGTTCCCTCACAGTGTTCCATTCTGCTGCGTCCAGTGAAGAACTTCTGATGCGCCTGTTGATTGAATAAAAAAAGAATGACAGTTGACTCCGTGCGAGCGAGCCCAGCACGGTTCATTAACGGCAAATGAAATGGCTGTAGTTGGGATTATGGGCCTCAGCTGTCTGCAGCCATTTTTCTCACAGCCTTCTTCGCTCTCTAATGCATGTTTGCCTCTCGCTGCTTTTTGCTGACTTTCTCCGGGGGTAGGCGGGTTGGGTGGGTCTAAGGGGGGGGGGGGGGGGATCAAATTGAAAGAGGGATTTGGCCTAAAGTGCGTGTTCTTCTTCTTCTTCTTCTTCGTCTTCTTCTTCTTCTTCTTCTTCTTCTT
>NC_090256.1:57843497-57869778 GCF_037325665.1 Littorina saxatilis | reverse complement strand
TTCTTCTTCTTCTTCTTCTTCTTCTTCTTCTTCTTCTTCTTCTTCTTCTTCTTCTTCTTCTTCTTCTTCTTCTTCTTCTTCTTCTCTCTGTCTCTCTCTGTCTCTCTCTGTCTCTCTGTCTGTTTCTCTCTCTTTCTTTCTCTCTCCAGAAGTCTCTCTCTCTCTCTCTCTCTCTCTCTCTCTCTCTCTCTCTCTCTCTCTCTCTCTCAGTTTGAAGGTTTAGCTTGCTGATTACTTTATTTTCTATTCGTGTGTTTGTTTGACTGTTTTTTCTTGGTCATTTGTTTGTTTGTTTGTTTGTTTGCTTGTTTGTTTGCTTTTGGTTTTGTCATTTATTAGAATTTGTTATTATTATTAAGATATAAGGGCAGGTTGTAAGAAAAGGCGTAGCCTTAAACCTCTATCCTTGTAAAACAAAGTTCCATCATCATCTCTTTCTCAGAGGATTGGCGCGTGGCAGGCAGAAAAGGGTCCCTCACTGAGAATGTGGAGATAGAGAGGTGGGGGTGTGGTGACGAAGTGCAGAGGCTGGATATGAACTCTCTGTCATTGTCCATTATTCTGTCTACACAGTGAGCACCTCTGTCGGCTGGTGGTGATGATACGCCGTGTAGTGCACATTCTAATGCACAATAATGTTATCGTTGCAGGACATGAAGAACCAGATTCTGACCACCAACTGCTGGCTGAATCAGGTTGGTATCTTCTGTCTGTTTCCTTGATTCCATAAAGTATCGCCCCTGTCATTTTGCTGTGTCCTTTTCCTTTCTCATTAACGTACTATTTCACTGCGGAGTTTCCTTAAACACAGGTAGCAGGATTCATGTCCTCCCTCGTTTGACTTCACCACTATCATCTTCATCATCTGTCCTTCTCCTACCTGTCATATTTGGCAGCATTGATACACCACCTCCTGTTCCTCCTCCAACTTCACCTCGTCCTCCTCCTCCTCCTCCTCCTCCTCCTCCTCCTCCTCCTCCTCCTCCTCCTCCTCATCATCATCATCATCATCATCATCATCATCATCATCACCATCATCATACCGTAGATCAATTAGTAAGCGCGCTGGCTTTATAATCAGCTCATCGTAAACGGCGTGGGTTTAATAACGATTTTCAGAAGGAACCAAGAATCATCCTTGACTCTTGCAGGTGTCCTAACACCCCCGTACCCGTGTGTATGCATGCTCACAGCGAAAGTCTCAGGCTTTGGAAACAAGAATACCCGCATGTAGGATAAAAAGACTGGTTAGCGCGACTCTAGCTACCGCTTCACGCTTTCAAACAAACACACAAACAAACAAGTCGCGTAAGGCGAAATTACTACATTTAGTCAAGCTGTGGAACTCACAGAATGAAACTGAACGTAGTCCGCCGCTAGTGCAAAAGGCAGTGAAAGTGACGAGCCTGTTTGGCGCGGTAGCGGTTGCGCTGTGCTTCATAGCACGCTTTACTGTACCTCTCTTCGTTTTAACTTTCTGAGCGTGTTTTTCATCCAAATATATCATATCTATATGTTTTTGGAATCAGGAACCGACAAGGAATAAGATGAAATAGTTTTTAAAACGATTTCGGAAATTTAATTTTAATCATAATTTTCATATTTTTAATTTTCAGAGCTTGTTTTTAATCCGAATATAACATATTTATATGTTTTTGGAATCAGAACATGATAAAGAATAAAATAAAAGTAATTTTGGATCATTTTATAAAAAAATAATTTTAATTACAATTTTCAGATATTTAATTACCAAAGTCATTAATTAATTTTTAAGCCTCCATGCTGAAATGCAATACCGAAGTCCGGCCGTCGTCGAAGATTGCTTGGCCAAAATTTCAATCAATTTGATTGAAAATTGAGGGTGTGACAGTGCCGCCTCAACTTTTACAAAAAGCCGGATATGATGTCATAAAATACATTTATCGAAAAAATGAAAAAAATTCTGGGGATATCATACCCAGGAACTCTCATGTAAAATTTCATAAAGATCGGTCCAGTAGTTTAGTCTGAATCGCTCTACACACACACACGCACAGACAGACACGCACACACACATACACCACGACCCTCGTCTCGATTCCCCCCTCTACGTTAAAACATTTAGTCAACACTTGACTAAATGTAAACAAGTCGCGTAAGGCGAAAATACAATATTTAGTCAAGTAGCTGCCCTTTTTCAGCAAGACCGTATACTCGTAGCATCGTCAGTCCACCGCTCATGGCAAAGGCAGTGAAATTGACAAGAAGAGCGGGGTAGTAGTTGCGCTAAGAAGGATAGCACGCTTTTCTGTACCTCTCTTTGTTTTAACTTTCTGAGCGTGTTTTTAATCCAAACATATCATATCTATATGTTTTTGGAATCAGGAACCGACAAGGAATAAGATGAAAGTGTTTTTAAATTGATTTGGACAATTTAATTTTGATAGTAATTTTTATATATTTAATTTTCAGAGCTTGTTTTTAATCCGAATATAACATAATTATATGTTTTTGGAATCAGAAAATAATGGAGAATAAGATAAACGTAAATTTGGATCGTTTTATAAATTTTTATTTTTTTTTACAATTTTCCGATTTTTAATGACCAAAGTCATTAATTAATTTTTAAGCCACCAAGCTGAAATGCAATACCGAACCCCGGGCTTCGTCGAAGATTACTTGACCAAAATTTCAACCAATTTGGTTGAAAAATGAGGGCGTGACAGTGCCGCCTCAACTTTCACGAAAAGCCGGATATGACGTCATCAAAGACATTTATCAAAAAAATGAAAAAAACGTTCGGGGATTTCATACCCAGGAACTCTCATGTCAAATTTCATAAAGATCGGTCCAGTAGTTTAGTCTGAATCGCTCTACACACACACACACACACACACACGCACAGACAGACAGACAGACAGACAGACACACATACACCACGACCCTCGTCTCGATTCCCCCTCGATGTTAAAATATTTAGTCAAAACTTGACTAAATATAAAAAATGACCAAAAAACAAATAGTCAAAAAAAAAAATAGAAAATATCTCTGGACTTCCCCAAGGACAATAACTATGCTTAATACCAAATAGTCATCATTTGTTCTGTCTGCCCCATTTCGCAGCAGCCTTCTCATCCTCATTCTCCTTACCATCAATTTAAAATCAATTCAAACATCTCACCTTCCGATCGCATCCACGTATGATATGATTATGCTTCGTGTCGCACAGATCTGGACAGACGTGGGCCTGCAGTGGGACCCAGACAAGTATGGTGGCATCCGTGTCGTGCGTCTGCCGTTCGAGGAGGTGTGGCGCCCGGACATTCTGCTGTACAACAAGTAAGTCCTGTCACTGTCACCGTGTAACGCCTGACATTCTGCTGTACAACAAGTAAGTCCTGTCACTGTCACTGTGTAACGCCTGACATTCTGCTGCGCAACAAGTAAGTCCTGTCAATGTCACTGTGTAACGCCTGACATTCTGCTGTTCAACAAGTAAGTCCTGTCACTGGCTCTGTGAAACGCCTGACATTCTGCTGTACAACAAGTAAGTCATGTCACTTGCACTGTGTAACTCCTGACATTCTGCTGTACAACAAGTACACTGTCCTGTCACTGGCACTGTGAAACACCTGACATTCTGCTGTACAACAAGTAAGTCCTGTCACTGGCACTGTGTAACGCTGCAAGTGTAAGTCTTGACACTGCCACTGTGAACGCCTTTCTGTACAACAAGTTATATTACTGTCACTGGCACTGTTTAACGCTGTCAGTGTAAGTTATGTCACTGTCATTGTGTAACACCTGACATCTTTCTCAACAACATGTAAGAGTTGTCACTGTCATTGTGTAACACCTGTCATCTTGCTCTACAACATGTAAGAGTTGTCACTGTCATTGTGTAACACCTGACATCTTGCTCTACAACATGTAAGAGTTGTCACTGTCATTGTGTAACACCTGTCATCTTGCTCTACAACATGTAAGAGTTGTCACTGTCATTGTGTAACACCTGACATCTTGCTCTACAACATGTAAGAGTTGTCACTGTCATTGTGTAACACCTGTCATCTTGCTCTACAACATGTAAGAGTTGTCATTGTGTAACACCTGACATCTTGCTCTACAACATGTAAGAGTTGTCACTGTCATTGTGTAACACCTGACATCTTGCTCTACAACATGTAAGAGTTGTCACTGTCATTGTGTAACACCTGACATCTTGCTCTTCAACATGTAAGAGTTGTCACTGTCATTGTGTAACACCTGCCATCTTGCTCTACAACATGTAAGAGTTGTCACTGTCATTGTGTAACACCTGCCATCTTGCTCTACAACATGTAAGAGTTGTCACTGTCACTGTGTAACACCTGACATCTTGCTCTACAACATGTAAGAGTTGTCACTGTCATTGTGTAACACCTGCCACCTTGCTCTACAACATGCAAGAGTTGTCCTTGTCACTGTGTAACACCTGCCATCTTGCTCTACAGCATGTTAGTCATGTCACTGTCCCTGACTACTCGCAACATGTAAGTCCTGTTGTTTAGTCAGGCTAAGACTGATTCAGTTTAGTCGTAGACAAAATGCGCATATAACCTGAGAAATCTTACAATTGTTTTCAAATGGGGATCACAGAAAAAGCAAAGCCTTGTGACCATGTTGGCCATTGTCTCTGTTTTGGAGCTGTCAATTCACGTTTTCCTTCAGAGAGTGCACCTTTTCAGAAGAAAAAAAGAATCTGATTTCTTCCGCTAGGATAGTAGACACTCACGTACCACTTCCCGATAACAAAGTGCATCTTCCTCCATATTTCATACGCAGTGTTCTTCAAGTCACGAGGAAATCGCATTTGCGCAGCGCACACACAATCATTTAAGCGAGAACAAACCTCCCATTCATCCAGAAAGTAAAACTCATCTATGAAGAGCTCTCCGATATTGCAAATTTGATTGTGATATTTTGTGTTGGCATTGATTAGCATTTATACCGCGCTTTTTGCTTTGAGTTATTGCCCTTTTTCTCTGAACAATATTTTAAAGGACAAACATTACGGAATTGCGCGGAAATCTCCGTTGCAAAATAGCTAAGCACAGCTTTTCCATCGTCTCCGGGAGAACTTTTTCAAGTGTTTGAGTTCATTATTCTCGCCCTTTCAGTCGATCAGTGGAGGAACTGCACTGCTTAGTCGATTTTCGGGTGTGGGCGAGTTTGGGGATGTGTGCGTGTGTGTATCGTTTGGGGGTTCAAGACGGGAGAAATGCTTGGATAACGATTGTGACGTAATATCTCTTCCCACAATGCACTTTTAATGCATCATACATTTGGTGTATCCTTCTCAGCATTTGGTCTCTTAACATTGTTTATGGTCTATAGAAGATACTCTACGAATAAAGGAGCGTTTGACGGTTTGTCATGCCAACCTTGGAGAATAATCCATTTCTGTTAAAAAGCCTCTTTGAAACAGGAAACTTTTTTTTTTTGCAGTGAATCAGATGCTTTCAGTCTGATTTGGATTGCTTACTTGTGCTCCATTTAAGAATGAACCCTCACGTAATGATTGTTCCTATTAGGCCCTAAATGAAAGTGGGACCACAAGCAGTTTATGTCAATGCATTGTAAGCTGACTTTTAAAATCGTCTCCATTTCCCTAGTTATCCCTATACATGTACGTTCAAAATAATTGAATGCTGCTTTAAGGTCAACGTGAGTAGACTTGTGAATCTGAACCTGCACTGTGTTTTTACAGTCAGACAAGTGTGTGTGTGTGTGTGTGTGTGTGTGTGTGTGTGTGTGTGTGTGTGTGTGTGTGTGTGTGTTTTGTTTTGTCTTTTGTTCGTTTTTACATTTAGTCAAGTTTTGACTAAATGTTTTAACATAGAGGGGGAATCGAAACGAGGGTCGTGGTGTATGTGTGTGTGTGTGTGTGTGTGTGTGTGTGTGTGTGTGTGTGTCTGTGTCTGTGTGTCTGTGTGTCTGTGCGTGTGTCTGTCTGTGCGTGTGTGTGTGTAGAGCGATTCAGACCAAACTACTGGACCGATCTTTATGAAATTTTACATGAGAGTTCCTGGAAATGATATCCCCGGAAGTTTTTTTCTTTTTTTTAAAAAATACCTTTGATGACGTCATATCCGGCTTTTTGTAAAAGTTGAGGCGGCACTGTCACACTCTCATTTTTCAATCAAATTGATTGAAATTTTGGTCCAGCAATCTTCGACGAAGGCCGGACTTCGGTATTGCATTTCAGCTTGGTGGCTTAAAAATTAATTAATGACTTTGGTCATTAAAATTTTAAAAATTGTAAAAAGAAAATATTTTATAAAACGATCCAAATTTACGTTCATCTTATTTTTCATCATTTTCTGATTCCAAAAACATATAAATATGTTATATTTGGATTAAAAACAAGCTCTGAAAATTAAAAATATAAAAATTATGATCAAAATTAAATTTTCGAAATCAATTTAAAAACACTTTCATCTTATTTCTTGTCGGTTCCTGATTCCAAAAACATATAGATATGATATGTTTGGATTAAAAACACGCTCAGAAAGTTAAAACGAAGAGAGGTACAGAAAAACGTGCTATCCTTCTCAGCGCAACTACTACCTTGCTCTTCTGGTCAATTTCACTGCCTTTGCCATGAGCGGTGGACTGACGATGCTACGAGTATACGGTCTTGCTGAAAATTTGCATTGCGTTCAGTTTCATTTTGTGAGTTCGACAGCTTGACTAAATGTTGTATTTTCGCCTTACGCGACTTGTTTATTGTTGTTTTCGTGTGTGTTTTGTTTTGGAGGGAGGTGCCACGAGTTTCCCTTTAAGAAATAGAGATGTTCAACTCAATGTGTAACGTAATTTTATCGTCATTCTTTCCTCAGCGCCGACGTGTCGTCCCACTTCTCGTCCATCAGCAGCAACGTGATCGTCACAAACGACGGCAACGTGACGTGGCTGTGCATGATCATCTTCAAGTCGTCCTGCCTCATCAACGTGCGCTACTTCCCCTTCGACTGGCAGAACTGCTCCCTGTGGTTCGCCTCCTGGACCTACGACGGCTTCAACATCAACCTGATCATCAACAGCGAGGAGGGCGACACCTCTAACTACATCGCCAACAGCGAGTGGGAGTTGTTGGCCATGCTGGTAGAGAAAAACGTCCGCTACTATTCCTGCTGCAAGGTCAGTGCCGCTCACTGAGTTATTAATAGCCATAGACTGGTGGGTAAGAACGTCCGCTACTATTCCTGCTGCAAGGTCAGTTTCGCTCACTGAGTTATAAATAGCCATAGACTGGTGAGTAAGAACGTCCGCTACTATTCCTGCTGCAAGGTCAGTTCCGCTCACTGAGTTATTAATAGCCATAGACTGGTGGGTAAGCACGTCCGCTACTACTCCTGCTGCAAGGTCAGTGCCGCTCACTGACCCAAGTTATAAATAGCCATAGACTTGTTGAAATGATAGTCCCCTACTAATACTGCAGCAAGGTCAGTGTCGCTGATTCAATTATAAATAGCCATAGACTGTTGGTTAGCTGGTAGCCATGTGAGATGAACGTCCAGTACTACATCTATTGCAAGATCAGTTCCTACTTTACTGTAGTGATCTCTCTAGCCAGTCCACATTCCAATAGATCTTTCAATAACCAATAAACCTTGTTCTTTTGGAACAATCGAATCGCATCTCCGAATCACGGTATTTTGAAATACCACTTTCAAATCGTATACATGTACCTTTAAATCAATCCGTCAACACATGTCCCTGGGCACTGCGGGCACTGATGACGTTACATCTAACGTTCATCATCTCTTATAAGAATGAGTCACTTTTCTAAGGGGGCCGGGCATGTTGTGAAAATTAAGTCAAAGCCGTATCTCTGGTGTTTATCAACGCATCTTAATAAAGCAGGACTTTATGTAATAGCTTGACATGTCAAATTACATGTTGAGGAATGTAATAGTTCAAGTCATTGAGCAG
The DNA here is from genome assembly GCF_037325665.1 of Littorina saxatilis. Lineage (NCBI taxonomy): Eukaryota > Metazoa > Mollusca > Gastropoda > Littorinimorpha > Littorinidae > Littorina > Littorina saxatilis. The sequence continues at coordinate 57,861,822 of NC_090256.1, read as the reverse complement.
GACATTCACATTTTCTGTTGACGGATAAAGTATTTCGTTTAATTAAGCAGGGTATGTCAAACTAGGCTATGTATTCACGGATTTGGTATTTTTATGCAATGTTTGTCCAAAATCCCCTAATCACTTTACAATATTACTGGCGGTGCACTGTTTGCCAACGAAGCTCACTCCTTGTTGACAAGAACTGTCTTTGTGTGCGTGTAGGAACCGTACCCAGACATCACGTTCTACATCTTGATCAGGCGACGGCCACTGTTCTACATCTTCAACATGATCCTGCCCTGCATCCTCATCACGCTCGTGGCGCTGCTCGGTTTCTACATCCCCAGCGACAGCGGCGAGAAGGTGACCATGGGCATCACCACGCTGCTCTCCATGACCGTCTTCATGATGCTCGTCACAGAGAACATGCCGCCCACCTCCGACGTTTTGCCGCTTATAGGTCAGTGACTTAAGAAAGCACACTCCTTCCCTCGGAAATTTCTCCTTCTTCGTTCACTGGCTGAAACTCCAACGGTTTTTACGTGTATGACCGTTTCTACCACACCATTTAGGCAGTCATAGGCTGCTTTCGGGGGACTTCCCTTGGAAACGATTCGGCTCACCATCTTACATCCAACCAGGCTTGGTTTAAACAAAACTTTATTCAATTTTAATCATGACAAGAACAATGCATGGATGATTACATACTCAAGCATATAATGCTTATTTTAAGCAATCATAGTAATTACAAAACAAAGGTTAGCATGATGGCGGAATAAATACATTAACTTCTTTCAGAAAACGAGAAAACAAAACAAACAAAAAACAAAACAGATACACAAACAAGCAGAAAATGGGAAGGGGTTGGTGATACAGGAGGTGGGAAAAGGGCACGAGAGAACAGGAATAGGAGTTAAGCCCGCCACCGACCACAGCCGAACCACGCCGAAACCAGCTCGTCGAACGCTCGGCGAACATTCCACCGAACCAGTTTCTATATACCCTGATTTGATGACGTCGGCGAACGTTCGCCGAACTAGCTCGTCGCGGCCCGGCCGTAGCTAGCAGCTAGCTTAGGGAAAAAAGGAGAAAAAGAAGAAGACTTGGAGCGCCAATATTTGAGGAGAGTGGATCTCATTTCAATTGTAATAAGTGCACATAAAACAGAGTTAATGCGTATTGTGGTCAGAGGAAAAGTCACTACATTGCGCATAAATCGAGACATAATTAATTAGTCGAATAACAACAAAAGAACATGAGAGAGTTTATGGTGAAAAATTTGTCAGGCAGCATGTCGCATGACAGTGTCTAATAAATGTAATGAGTGAAATATAGAGGCTCATTAACGGAACCTGCCCGTCTGTCTAATATAGTCCTGTACAGTTATGAATATGGTCTGGTTGACATTTCGTGAATATTGCGGGATGCCTTTCAATAATATTTCAATATACTTATAATCATTTGTCAAATTATCAATGGACAATAATCTTATATCTCTATACAAGGGACAATGCAATAAGTAATGTTCAGCAGTCTCGCTGGGACAACCACACTCGCATTGAGGGCAATCCCTAAGGTGCCGCTTACATAAATCAAAATTCAAATCACTCATACCAATACGCAATCTGCAATGATGTACTTGTTCAAATCTTTCTCCAAAATAATAATGGCATGGTACTTTAAAATCAGCATTTAACAAATAATTTTTGAACTCGCTCAAGGAGGTGGTCATTTTAACGTTATCTGGTAAGGTGTTCCACAGTACAGTCGTTTTGGGGATAAAAGAGTTGCGGAATAATTCGGTTCTATGTGGAGGCACGTATCTTTCTAATGGTCTTCGTCTATGATACGGATTAATGTCAACTACAAGAGGGGGCAATGCATTTACTAAGTACTGGGGGCATTTGTTATGTATCATCTTATGAAAAACAATTAATTTATGTCTTTTCCTTCGTTCTTCAAGGCTACATAGCCCACTTTCCTCATACAGCTTTGCATGGCTAGTGCCTTTAACTCCACCTATTATAATTCGTAGGGCTTCTAAGTGTAATTTTTCTAAAGCATCTGCCATTATCTTAGTGCAATTATCCCAAACAACATCTGCATAGTCGAAATGGGGTAAAATAAAAGACTTATACATTATTTCCAAACTTTTTCGACTTAATCTATATTTATAAAATCGTAAACAATTAATCAGTAAATTCGCTTTTTTAACTATACTTTGGATGTGGGCATCCCACTTGCAGGTGCTCTGTAAAATCACTCCAAGGTGTTTGTGTTGATCTACTTTTTCTAGAAAGACATTGTTGAAAAACAAGGGTTGAGGGGGGATTAAATCACGTTGAATATTTAACAATTCAGTCTTAGTCTCGTTAAATTTAACTTTCCATTTATTGGCCCATGCACTAATTTTATCAAGATCTTGATTTAATATATTGGTTCGTCTGTCTACATCTTCTAATGCAAGATACATGCTTGTGTCGTCAGCAAACAACTTAATTCCGGATTCAATATTCTTTACAATATCGTTAATGTAAACCAAAAATAAAAGCGGCCCAAGCACGGATCCCTGTGGAACACCGGCAGGAATCTTTTTAACATTAGACTGTGTTCCCTTAATTACAACAACTTGCTTGCGGTCTGTTAAATAATCACAAAACCATAATAATAACCGACCTCTAATGCCCACTGCTTCTAACTTGGCCAAAAGACCCTTGTGCCACACTCTATCGAACGCTTTCGACACATCAAAAAATACAGCTTGGGTCGTAATGCCTCTGTCATGACAGGAACAAAATTCATTGTAAATCGAAATCAATTGGAATACACATGAATCGTCTGGCAAAAAACCAGACTGCTGTGGAATGAGTATGTGATTTGCCTTTAAAAAATCAAAAACATGTACATAAACACATCTTTCTAACACCTTAGCAACACAACTCAGTAATGATATAGGACGGTAATTATTACACATTTCTGCTGGACCTTTTTTATATACTGGAGTAACATGGGCTAGTTTCCACGAGGCGGGAAATTTTCCTTCAAGTAAACTTCTATTAAATATTTTTAAAAGGGGTTCTGATACAACATCCGCAGAAGCAATTAGTAATCGTTTATGTATTAGATCGGGACCTGCAGCTTTCGTCTTCTTCAAATTTATAATAACATCTTTTACTTCATTAACTGACAAGACTAAATTATTCATAAAACAATCAGAAATTGGGATTTCGGGAGGTTCATCGTCTGGATTCTCAATGGACGAATTCTGAATAAACTGATCATTAAAGATATTAGCTTTATCGTGGTTTAAGTAATGTATTTGACCTTCTGAGTGGATTGGTGGAAGTTCCTCAGTTTTCATACCCTTCTTTTTCATAAAGGATTTGACTAATTTCCACCATTGTTTAGTTCCGAATTTTGTAGGGTCTGAGATCTTTGTATCCAAATTGGAATAGTACTCGATAATTCTTTCTCTTTTCTTTTGTGTCAATAAATTACGTGTCTGTCGATACAACAACCAATCTTCGGGTAAATCGGTTAATCTCGCTTTAGTGTGTATCTGATCGCGTGCATCAATTAAATCTAAGATGTCAGATGTTACCCACTCCTTGTCCTCCGATCGAACTGTTACAGTCTTAACCGGCATATTCTCTTTGGCAATGCTCATGAAAATCTGAGTAAAATCTTGGACATTTTCATCAAGACATTTATCAATAAAGACAGCAGACCAATCAACTTGGGAAAGTGATCCACAAAAACTTTCAATATTCATCTTATCATAATTATAAATGGTTCTTTTAAATGAGCGATTAGGAATAACTACAGTATTTAGTACTGCACATGGTACACTGTGGTCACTACACACAGGAGGAAAAACATCTACACGCTGTATCATATGCGGGGTTTGGGTTATTATTAAGTCTAGGCAGGTACTACTTGTCTCCGTGACACGTGTTGGCAGGGTTACAAGTTGGGTAAGTTGATATAAGTTCAATATGTTCAGGAGATGCTGGGAGGGGTTACTACCAAAATCGGAGTTAAAGTCTCCAAGGACGATAAATTTGACAAACTGGTTATTTACTCGACGAATGCTTTCGTCAACTAAGTCCCAATATTGGACCTTCGCATTAGGTGGTCGATAAAAAGAACCCACTAAAAGTCTATCTTTATGAAACTTAATTTCAGTCCAGACTGCTTCAAGTCCTGGCAAGTGCAGGTCTGGACGTGGCTTACAAAACAAATATGTTTTAACATAAATGGCTACTCCCCCATGTGGGTCGTTTGGTCTGTCTAGTCTTATTGGAGGTTGAAAATTTGGGATCAGTAGTGAGGAACTGTCGTCTGTATGGGATAACCAAGTCTCAGATATGGTTAAAACGTCATGCTTTTGGACTTCAGGATGCAATAAATCAATTTTATTTTTAATACTGCGAGCGTTAATATGGACAATGGACACTTGTTGTGGGGGACCTGGTTTTTTTTCAACATCTTCAGATAAATACAGGCGTTTCAGGGCAAATAGGCCAGAGGTGTATTCAAGGCGTGCAGAACAAAAACAAGTACATTCTTCACTGTAAAAACAGCTAACATTTTGCATCCAACGCGTCGAGCTACCATCAATCTTACTCCCTGCAAATAAAAACACGAACAAGGCAAGTGTGACACGGCTCGGACATCTTAGGCACATCAAAATAAAAAATGGTAACAGGGAAGATTCGCACAAAAACTCTAACTTAAGGCCTAGAGCTACTGCCTTTACATGGAAGCAACCAATTCTAGCTCTATAAAGGATTAAATTAAGTGACATTTTCCAGCAACATCAGAAACAGTGTCGTGACGAGGAGAGTGCATTGCATGTTATCAACTGTGACTCTGGCGCTTAGTCTACATGGGAGATAGGAGCAAGAAGAAGGGAAAAGTTTGCATAGGGGTTTAAAAATACGAACAGAAGAGGCTGGACAGTTTATGTACAGACAAAAGAAGACGGGGTTGACGTGCATTTGGGCTATAGCCGATGAGGCCCTCCATTTCATAAAAGAGCATGCATACAAGCAGTTCATAAACTAACAGGCAAAACGTACAGTCCAACTCAAGAGTAAACTCCAGCATATATGTGGGACTAGATTTAGGATTGGAAACACTCTATTGGACCAAGTGATTAACTTTTCAATCCATGAAAACACGCACAAGACAAAAGCAAACGCAAATACATCAGCTAAACAACCGTGCAAATATAATCGACAAACAATAAAATAGTTCTTCAGTTAGTGATCTTACTAATCAAAGAGCATCAAAATCCAGTAGCTACGCGACAAACGACTTTATAAATACTCCAACTATTTCAAATAATTACAGTCTAAATGATCGGTTAATGAGGCAGATAAACAACTGGACACTCATAAACAGTATTTTCTGGGGTGCATGACTGGACGCCATTATAGGTGCGGCAGCACTCAGTGTACCCACTATATCAGACACTGTGACAGTGCACGGGGAAATAGACTGAGGTTGTCAACAACGCGAGAGCTGCAAGAAAGGGTTACATAATCAACACGACCAGAAGACAGTCTGATAAGCGATCAGCTATACGACCAAGATGATTAACGCAGTCATCTAAAGAGTCAGTTGGAGGGTAATCATCGAAGTGATCATACAACTTGTCGAACGAATACTGGAATAGAAAACTATGCAGTCAATCAGGTAAGACATCAGGTTTTGTTTGTTTGTATTCTTGTTTGTTTTTTAACTCGACAAACGCTGGTCCGGGATATGTGTTGATCTACAAGTATCCAACAGATTAAATGAATAATAGGAAATAACCAAGAAGCACGCAAGTTGATAATGTTTAGGAACATGAGGCTTCAAGCAGGACAAGTGCGTAACACAGTTTTACAAGTCCATCACTCCACGTGGCCACATACCAAATATCAACAATGTGGGTGTTTTCTTTGCAGAGTGACAATTTGTTATGAATCAATTTCTAAAATTCTCACGGGTATCTGCAAAATTATTCATTACAAATTCCAAATCTGAAGAGGAAGCAGTGAGGATGTTGATTTCAGATATGTGTCCACGTGGACAGATGGTCTTATTCCATGTAAAAGCCTGGGCAGATCCCAGATGGTGAGTCGAATCGTTTCCAAAGGAATTCCCCCAAAAGCGGCGTATGTTTTTACGGAAAGGGTTGAGTAGAAGTGACAAGAAGTGACTACATGACCTTGATTGTCGCAGACTGTTTGGTGTGTTCCTATCTAGGCCTTTGTCTGTGTGTCTTTTATTGTTTTAATGATCGATGCTCGTCATCGACATCATACGGCCCAGCTCAGACATTCTGTCGCTTGTGGGTCATACAGTTAGCGTAGTTACTTAAAGCTGTTCATGTAGGCGAGGTCTCTGCAAAGGCTCCATATCTTGTCGCTTCATTTGCCACAAGCGCCCTTTCTGTGAATGTTAACCTGATGCAAACTGTGTCTAAGTACACTAAAGTTACATGACCCCCCCCCCCCCCCTTCCTCCGACCCCATTGCCCTCTGTATTGCATATCGTACTCATAACTTACATGTCTGTGCTGTGATACACTGATTCTTGTGTTTTATTGTATTATACGACACGTATAAATGGGGAAAAACTTAAAATATGATTTAAAAAAAAATGTGCTGCAATTAATGATCGTGCGGTGTGTTGTGCAGGTATATACTACGGCATGACCATCTTCATCGTGTCGTTCGCCACGGGCATGACGGTGTTCACGCTCAACATCCACCACAAGGGCGTGCGCGGCAAGGAGGTGCCGGCCTTCGTCAAGCTCATCTGCTTCAGGATCCTCGCCAGGCTCTTCTGTATACGGGTCGAGTCCTCGCACATTGTAAGCGATTCAGCCATTGTAAGTTCAAGCGTGTGTTAGATTTTTTTCCGATACAACTTTTCTTTCTCCGCTTAGCGAAGTGAAAACACACATTTAAATCCTTGTGAAGCAGTTAACAACACCAAGGTCACGTGTTAATAATGTCATCTTTCCAGCCAAGAATGAGAAGATCAATGAAAATCTTGATATTTTGTTCAATTTTCTAAATTTTAAGCTTTCTAACCCTTTTCCTTTTTTAATTCGTTATTCCGATATTTGCAGTGCTGAAGATAATGATAATGATGATGATGATGATGATGATGATGATGATGATGATGATGATGATGATGATGATGTTTCCAGTTCACACCGGAGTGTAACGGAGCAGCAGGCAGTTCCTCATATATCCGGTACAAAATGGCGCCTCAACATGAACCGGATATTTCACCGGTTGTGGTAAGCTTCGTGTTCGAGATCAGTACAAGATTCACGTATGGGGAAAATAACAAAGTACTAAAGCAAACGTGGTTTTATTTTATTTTTCTGGATGGGAATGATTTGTGGCTTTTATACTTTTTCAGAAGTGGGGGGGGGGGATGCAAGAGGTAGATGGGAAGTGTCTACAGCAGTTGTAGTGTTAGCACAGGCTTGTTAGAATTATTATATAACGAAGCATTATGGAATTCAGCCCGATTGTGTGTGTGCAGGAGTACAAGGCAGGCTCAGAACACGTCAACTTGGGGCGGGTAGACATCCGGGTAGACAAAGAGCAACACCAACAACAGCCCCTTTCCCCTACGCACACCCACCCCCACTCCTCCCCCACCCACAGTCACAGCGGCGGTGGGGGAAGCCCACGAGGGGGTGGCGGTGGCACCGGAAGTGTGACCTCAAGCAACTTCCTGTACCCGCTTCAGCGTATGCGCACATCTCTGAACACGAACAATACGCCCTCTGCCTACCCTCCACCCTCCCCGACGTTAGGAGGCGGGGCCGTGGGTGGGATGGCGGCAGGTACTGGGGCTGGGGCGGGGAATGGGGCGGACAGTTTCGAGACGCAGTTCTCGCGGGTGTTGCACAAAGTGTACCAGACGATAGAGCGCAACGAGATGCGTGTGCTGGAGCAGGACAAGCGTGACGTCATCAAGGTGGAGTGGCAGCAGGTGGCGCAGATCACGGACAGGGTCCTTCTGCTGTTGTTTGTCACCGCCACTTTCACCATCACTGGCGTCGTGCTCTTCCAGTCCCCCAACCTGGAGGTCCCTTAGGGCAGGTATGCGGGGGGGGGGGGGGGGGGGGGAGGGGGGGCAGGTATGCGTGCACGGCCATTCTGACGCTAGACACCAACTCATTCAAAAACCACGTCTTCTTCGAAACCCCCAGGCGAGAGTTTTGATGATAATAGAGAATCAGTCTAGTGCGTTTGTTTTGAGGAGTAGCAACAAACATACTAGTGTGTTTTTATTATGAGGACTATCTGCTCGTGAGAAATCAGGGGAACGCAAGAGAGACATAGTTGTGAGTGTTGTTGTTGTTTGTTATTACTCAAACTATTTGCATCGAATTTCCCGTCAAAAAGTGTGAACGGTCGGGGAAAAAACATGAAGTCTTGTGAAAACTTGTGTTATATGAAAAACAGATATCCTCTGTCCTCTTCAGGCTCAGGTCCAGGCAGAAACAGCGATGCTGTCACGAAGACAGCGCTTCTCTAGAGGAAGCAAACGTAGCACCGTATTTCCATTGCGGCGACGAAGGAGTGTGGTAATATTATTTTTCGTCAACCTGAAAACTGTCTTCATCAAGAAACCCTCCTGTTCCAAACTGTGCAAGGGGTCATTCTCAAAAATCAGCAAGTTAAGCTATGAAACCTGAAGACCAGGCGCGAGTCATACTTGTCTCTTTGTTGTCACTCACCACACTGTGTCGTGTGTTGGATGTCGTGTGCACAGCTTTCCGCACCTCTCAAACCTCGGAAGTGGAAAATCTCTGACGCGTGAAAATCTGCTTTGTGACGCGATGTGGTTCTGGCAATTAGTTTCTGTCCACGAATCCTGGACTGAGTTCTTCTCCTCCACGTTGATAACGCTGAAGTGTTGATGCACCAATAAGAAGAATGGCTGTGCTGACTGTGTGCTTCTCAGTCTCGTCCTCTGTTCTTCTGATGTTGGAAGGGTGATATTTATTGTGCGACCCGCATGTCTCAAGCCTCCCGATCTTTGCTTCGTGGATATGTTCGTACGTGTCTCGGGTACTCACTGTACCAAGATAAACTCCGCAGAATTCAACTAAAGTTTGGCGATTAAGTTCATCACTTGGTCAGGTTCAAGAAGTACAACATAGAAGATTGTGTTAGCGCGAGAAGTAAATTGGCGATGTTTTTATTGGTCAAAGATATATCCCGATAAAATGTTGCCAATTCGAGGAGTAATTCGGTGTCGAATGTGCTGGTTTGAGAACTAAGCTGCTGATCGTAGTGCCAGCATAATTTGGATAATTGTACTGGTCGGAGAGGTGCACTAGGTACGACTGTGCTGATCCCAGAAATACGCAGGCGATACCTGTGCTGGCTCCACAGGTATATTCGCGACGATTGTGCTCGGCTGGTGATAATTGTACTGGTTCGAGTACGCTGGCGATAAACTCACTAAGCTTGTCTGAGAAGTACACGGGTGATAACTGTGGTGTACAGTGGCGAATACACAGAGATGGTCGGTGAAGTCCGCTGGTGACGACTGTTCCGGATCGAGATATGTGCTGATGATGATTGTTCTTGTCTATGAAGTACACAAGCGAGTATTCAGCGAGTATTACTGGTCTGTGAAATACACTTGCAGAGATTGCGCAGGCCAGGGAAGCACACCGGCAACTTTTTTGCTCTTCCCATAATTATGCTTCCTGTGAATCGGAGACATAGCCACGGACAACTTATTTCTCTCGAGTGAGGGGTAAGAAACACAACAAGCCCTTATGTTTTATCTTCTTTCAGTCCCGTAATGACAATGTTCTGCCGTAGGACTTGTTCTGAACTGGAACCTCTCCCCATCACTATCATACTGACATTGACATTATAGGAGACAGGAAGATGGACACTCTCATGTGTCGTGCAACCGCTGATGCATGTGATTCAGGTAGACAACAATCACCACCTAATTACGTGTGACAGAAGTCAGGAGGAAAGTGTATGTCACTGTGGTGAATACAACACTGTGATGTGCCACGCGTACTTTTCTGGAGTATAGAGAAGATGTGACAAGCTAGAGGCTGTTTGTGCACGGCTCCAAAGAGTCCACGAATTAGATGCTTCTTGTTTGGATATATGTGTATTAGACTGCTTCGTAAATGACTATACGCAGTCCCCTCTTCCCAAATACATCCAAAAGTACAGCAAGTGCAAGGCTTTTCAAAGAAGATGCCGGTGTACCAGCAATTTTGGCGAGACCGACTTGCATCTCGTTATTGTAAGGTATCTTCCTGCTTATCGCTGTCACGTCCACACAAGCTTTTCACAGCAACAACAAAAACAACCCCCCCCCCCCCCCAAAAAAAAAGAGCTACATTTCCAACAAACGGAGTAAATGTGAGAGGACAACCACTTGTGGCGGAAATACACTTACTGTGGTCAAAAAGTACTCTTACAGTTTAAACTGTTGTGATCTGTACCTTGCTGCAAAGGGAAAGATTTAAGTTCGTCATTGTTGCATGACTCAGTTTATGAAAAAGTGTTATATTAATGGGTTTTTTTAATTGGTCAAAGAAATGTCTGCACACAAGTACTGACGGAACTTAGCCTGAAGATAACCTTTTGTTACGTGCGTGGAGCGAAGTGATGCCCATCTCCGGAGACATACATGGATGTAATATAAGAACATGTGTGCCCCAGAACTCTATTTACAGTACATTGTTGTTCACTCGGCGTTGTCTCGTTATTTAAAGAACAATACGGATTATGTATATGCTGTCACTGAAGAATTCTCGAAATTGTATTTTAATGATAAAGTGATGTTAAAAGCTAGAGATTTTCGAAATTTTATGACAGATATGAAATATAGTCCACCCTGCTGTGTTCGATTTTGGCTGAACAAACTTGGTATTAGTATTGAAGAAAAAGTTTGGCTTAATGCAAAAGAAACAACAACAGAAACCAGACTAAAAGAATTACAGTGGAAGATATTACACAATATATACCCAACCAATATTCTCCTCTTAAAAATGGGACTCGCAAATAATGATAAATGTCCATACTGTATTGAACAAGTTGATTACATTGAACATTTCTTTTTCTATTGCAGTAAAATTCACCATTTGTGGAAGCATGTTGAAACATTGTTCTACAATCGATATAACATAGCAATTATTTTACAAGCAACAGATGTGCTGATTTATGTGCGAGATAAGAATGGTTTGACACATGAAATGTTTAAGTATCTTACCCATTTAATCTTGATTGGAAAAATGTGTATAAGTAAATTTAGATATGGGACACCCCTTGAAATATTATTTATTTTTCAAAGGGACTTAACCCTCAGGGGCCTGGTATAAGTTGAGTGTTAAAAAAGATTTGGTGTACTGGAAACTGAGCTGAACATTAGGAATAAATTTATGTTATGATTATTTTTATTTATTTATTTATTTGAACATATTAGTTTACTGATAAGGTTTAAAAAAAAAAAAAGAAAAAAAAAAGAAAAAAAAAAAGAACATGTGTGTGGGGTGCCTGATCAGGAGAGACACTGTTTGCTTCCTTTTCGCAAAACTGGTTCACGTGTTGGAGAGTGGTTTAAACAAATCGGCTGGCACATGAATTCGCGATAGCCAGAACGTAACACATCTGCAACTGTGCCAATGATGCTTGGATGAGACTTTTGAGTGTAGATCTAGTGAGCGAGAAGCTGCAATTGTGCTTTTACGAACATCAATTGCTGTGAATTTCCCAACGTTGCAATCAAGCACGAATCATTATATGGAAATACAAACAGAACTTTACTTAAACATTTCTTTCTCAGTGGCCCCCGATCTCATTGGGCTGATCAATTTGTCATTTTGTAAAACCTGACTTTCTCTTCGTGAAATAAAAATAAAAAATGGTAAGGGAGGGGACCCTTTATCGGGCACTCTAACTTTGAATGTTTGAACGCCTTTCTTCCAGGTGTTTGGTGAATAAGTAAAAGTAACACGAGAACGAGTCATCAGTGGTTAATTACAGAAATTAGAGTAAGTTGATTTGTTGCTGAATAAATCGAACTTTAAAAATATGGTCCCGTGATAGCAGGGTGTTCCTAAACTGAACAATAATAAAAACAAGAAATGTTAGTTAATGAACCGTTTCATTGTTGACAAAACTAGATATTCACCACTACATGGACAGACAAATAAAAATGCGACAATTAAAATATAAATAGAGAAGGCTCAGATATTTATATTTCTGTCTGTTCACTATGAAGAACATTTGGTCAATGTACTTGTGAATGTCTTGTTTTGTCAACAATTAAACATTCCATTAACTATCATTTCTTGTTTTGGGAATCTGGATTTGGAACGTTTGCAGCCTGTCTGTTTTTGGGTTCCTAAGTTGAGACACCTCAGAATTTGGTTCATGTACCATAAACCATAAAGTATTTCAGCACAAAACAGAAAAAAATCTTTACCAAAATCCTGTGTAAAATCATAACCAAAGCGATTTCTTAAGGGAAAGCTCAAATAATGTGCTGGAACTGTCGCATTATACAATTACTAATAGAAAAGTATATGGCATGTCATATACGATAAATAACACCAGACTCTGTCCCAAAACATTCGGAATAAGGAAAGTCATTTTGTAAACATCCACTGTAATAACATATGCCTAACATAAGAGCAAGGTATGGAGTGTGCTACGTCAGGAGCACTAAGGTACCCGTGGAAATCTTCAACCGTAAAACGACTTGTACAGAAAACTGGAAAAGTTGCTGCGTTTTTGCTTGAAAAAGTATTTGTTTCTGTTTACATGGTTTCTTCGAATCAAGAGACTTTTGGGTGTATCCCTAATAAAACTTCGTTTTCAATCAAAACAGAAAATGGAGATAACTCTTGGTTATGCAACTGAAACTGAAAATTCTGTCGGCATATATATCCAGCCTGTTTCCCGCAATGAATTCACTTTATAAACAACAATGACCTTTACTCCAAAATACGTCAAGAGGGGATGGCTCAACTACGAAACATGCCCAAGTGAGGCCCCCTTCCCTTACGTCTACAGTTTGTTGGCTATTTTGGCTTATGTACTCAACACAAATTCTAAATGCACTGAAGCATAATACGTTTTCTTGCTGTGGATTTACAGTTTGTGCTTCGTGATTAGAAAATGTTTTTAAACGAACAACACGAGCACATTTTACGACATGCGTTTTGTTTCTTATTTGTCCAAAATACATTGCATGTGTCTGACTGTGATTGTAGCGCCGACTTCAAGCTAATGTCCTTTTGATTTTGGACGGTTTTTAAAAAGACTCACAAACTGTTTATTGGTTTTTTTTTCTGTTGACAGCTTTGTTTTCACACCACACACATATTTTTATGCTGTCCTTTTAAATGTGCCAGATGTTACGTGAACGTTTATGTCAGTTCCTTTTGCAACACTGTCCCTATGATGTCATTTCTGTCTTTCCACAACTTTACTGTTGTTTGTAAGAATACACTGGTCATGTACTGTTGTATATTTACTCATGCTAGAAGTAACAAGATGTAAAACTAGTGAAAAATGGAATCGTCATGATTAGTCAGCAGTACAAACAGCACAAATCAACCAATCAGTGCACAAATGATCACTCGTGTTTTCTTTAGTTGCAAGGCAATGGATTTTGTCCAATCATGCACATGTATTTAGCTCGAATATAACTTTTTGTTTGTTAAAAACAAATTAGGAAAGATTATATTTTTAAACGATAACGCATGGAGTCATTGAAATAATGAAAGATAAACAGATATAATCTGCTGTGGTAATAAGCCGTCGGAAAATGACGTTATCTGATTATCAGGTTGTCTGACTGCAACCACATCCCAGACTCCATTCTACACAACAAAAATAAAACGCCGAACGGTTAAAATATTGCACATTTTTGTTTCTCCATTAATTTGTATATCTTTTGAAGGAGTTCTATATTTTCAGTTAATCTTTACACGCGTTTCTTTTAGTTCTTTTAACAGCGAGGAGTGACTGATAGTTTTGTACCGTGAGTGAAAAGCAATTTTACCGGTGATAGATGGTTGTGCTTACCCAGACCTGTGGAAACGTAACATTCATTTTACAGCTACGTTGAGGTGTCTGACACTTCTAACACAAGAAAGAAACGCTCTCGTCACCCTTACCCCACTTCTCTCGCCAGCAAATTTGTTTGTTGTTGTTGTTGTTGTTGTTGCTGTCGTTGTTGTTGTTTTTGTTGCTGTCGTTGTTGTTGTTGTAATTTTTTTGGTTGTTGTTGTTGGGGGAGAGGGGGTTGGAGGCGGGAGTGTGTATGTGTGTGTGTGTGTGTGTGTGTGTGTGTGTGTGTGTGTGTGTGTGTGTGTGTGTGTGTGTGTGTGTGTGTTAGAGATATTTGGGACGCACTGAAACCGCAGAATTCATGTCAACAGTGAAGCAACACAAAATGAAAGATAGTTGTGAAAATGCAATAGAAACGTTAACATTGTTGAGAAATACGCCACACTTATTTCTTTTTGCAGCAGCAGAATTCGCTCCCGTGCGAAGTTCGCCTTCTTGTTCAAAAAGTGAAACGATAGAAAGTTAATTACATTCTAACGGCGTTTGCTATAGGTATTGGTTTTTTTCTGACCGGAATCTTTAGCAAGCGCAGACAGTTTCAAACCGTTGCGCAATTTGTCCCTTTCCTTTTCCTCCGCAGGCTAGTCGAAACCCCCACCCGGGTAGACGAGGGAGAAAGAAAACACAGACTCTTTGAAATCTCGATCCTCCGTCTAATGCTCCATTTCATCTTCTGCTGAACATTATTCTTGTTAGAGAAAAAGGGGAACGTGCGTTGTCGGGCAGATTTGTGTTGTTTACTTCCCCTTTATTTTTTATTTTTTACATTTTATTCTAAATTATTTTATTCTAATTTATTTTATTTTATTTGTTTCTTCCTCTTTCGTGTATGCTACTTTCAGCAATTCTTTCATTCTTCTTCTTCTTCTTCTGCGTTCGTGGGCTGAAACTCCCACGTACACTCGTGTTTTTGCACGAGTGGAATTTTACGTGTATGACCGTTTTTACCCCGCCATTTAGGCAGCCATACGCCGCTTTCGGAGGAAGCATGCTGGGTATTTTCGTGTTTCTATAACCCACCGAACTCTGACATGGATTACAGGATCTTTTTCGTGCGCACTTGGTCTTGTGCTTGCGTGTACACACGAAGGGGGATAAGCCACTAGCAGGTCTGCACATAAGTTGACCTGGGAGATCGGAAAAATCTCCACACTTAACCCACCAGGCGGCCGCGGCCGGGATTCGAACCCTCGACCTTCCGCTTTGGAGGCCGACGTCTTACCACCACGCCACAGCGCCCGTCGAATTCTTTCATTCGATTTCAATTCTACAAACCTTGCATACTTCTCTGCGCTTTTTGAGGTGTCCCGAACTTTACAGTCTCATTTGATTCTACAACATCCTAAACAAAGATAGTTTTGAACACAACAGGCAGACAGGTCCCTTTCAGCAGCGGAGATAGAGAGAGCGGTTGCTCCTAATAGATGTAGCAATTTTTGCTGTCCTCCTGGCGAGCAGTTTAATAACTCACCACGTGAAGTGTAAATAAGAAAACACCCTTCGCGCTTATTCGCTTCGGCGCCCTTCCTATTAGCAGGGATGCGGTTTTACGTGGGCGTAGGATGGAAGGGAAAGAATTCAGTGAGTATCGACCCTTGTGATGCTGCTTGTTTGGCTGTCGTTATCGGTCCATAGGAAGAGCTCAGAATTTCCGTAGAACTAGAAGGTTGCCTTGCTGGTTGGTTGGTTACGGACAGTTTTTGTTTGGATCATGATACATCTTTTTTGTATGGAAAGAGAAACAAATAGCAAACCAAAAAAAGTTATAAAACACAACAACAAAACAACACCAACAACAAACAATAAGTCACCTGAAGCGATATCAAAACATTTTGTCAATCTGTCGGCCTGAAACCTAAAGGTTAACTCTGGTAATTGGAACAGTCATCAACGAGACAAATGAGGTTTGGTTAGCCGAAGACCGAGACGGATCGGTTTGGTCTCTGCGAAGCATGCGAACGTAGGGCCGGTTTTCTTCAATTTTGGGCACATTTTGGGAGTAAACATGACATATTTGGTGTACATGAACTTCAGCTAATGCACAACCTGTCTACAAAGTGGCACGTTTGTTGGGCAAATGGTCTGACTTTTGTGCAGTTTCAGAAGAAGAAAAAATTCAAATTCGGGGATGGACTAAACACTGAGTGGTAGACAAACCATCCCAATTTAAGCCCTCCGGATTTTTACCTTTGGGGTTATGTGAATAACCTAGAATACCATAACCAACATTAGACAATCAGTGATTTGAATACAGCAAATACAGGCAGGAGCAGTGCATTTTCCATGCAGGAATGCGTTCATGTCACTGATGAATTGTGTGCACCATTGCACAAACGTAAATTTATAATGAAGGGGGGCATTTTTTCCAGTCATTAGACTTTAGCGAACATATGCATTGTTGTTGTGCATGAACTTCAGTTTGTTCACGACCATTCCACAAAGTATCCAGTCTGTAGGTAAAATGGTCCGACTTTTACCTTTGCTCCAACATGTGCTCCAAATTACACCTCTGATATTGTCAATGACACCAATGCTTTCTTGTGTGAGTATTGCCCTGAACATAGCTGTAACTGTTTTATTCAGGTCTCCCATGATCTGGGGTGATAAGGGGTTGTTTTTGTATACTCAAATATTCAAATTATCCAAAAAGTAAACGTCTGCAGGGTTTAAATCAGCTATCGCTCAATGGCAAACCCCACTCTGTTGAGTCGATCATTTTCAGCGTTCGATGATGGTTGTGTCTAAATTCGTTGGCCCGTGATGTTGTGGGCTGTAAGAGTCGATCACCAAATTCTGAACCTTGTTTTGAAATTGCACCATTTGCAGTTTTGAAAGTCAGACCATTTTGACCAACAAACTTTGTGAACAGATCTTACACAAGCCGAAGGTTATCTACACTAAATATGAAGTAATTCGACCAGTGGATGCAGAAGGTATTAGCATTTTTGTCGGTTGCATTTTTGGGGGGTCACCCTGTATATATTTTTGAATTAAACAAATGATAAAGAACACAAAGCAATCTTTTTTTTAATTATAATATTTAGAGTTTTAATGAGACTCAATGATAAAGGTGGCGGTTATGACAAACTAACGGTGCTAGAGCGCCCAAAATAATTTCCTTCGCCACATTTACCCTCTCTGAATAGCTTGTACGTGTCAAAATAGTTGCGGGCAAACAAACCACTAAACCGTTAAGCTTTTTCACTTTTGTATACATTTGGCAGCGTTCACTCTAAATTTGACGGTTAAAACGGCCTAGTTTCTGTCCACAGTCGCAGCTGTTAACTCGCAACAGTTGGTTTTTAAGAGAGCTAATACTGTCATTAATCCATTTTAGCCGTGTTGGCCTCGTCTTTCTAGCTGAAACAAAACATTATAGCAAAGTATGTGTGTGTACCCTTATATGGACCACCTTTACAAAGAGACGAAAAGAAATGATAAAGACTGGTTGCAGTCATGCATTAAGAAGCTTGCTGAAAATTAACTTATATGTTATAACTAGCCATCAAGCTTTCAAAAAAATACATCAAAGTCTTCTTTACGTGAGAGTTGATAATTTCTTTCTTTTCTCTCTTTGATTTTGATAAGTTTCTTTAGTTTAATATTGTGCTTCAAATAATATACTAATCGAACAAAAACAAATAAATCTGATGCATATTTGAGTCAGCCTGACACGTACACTGAGTTGTATCTTGTTATTTTGGAGTACAGTGGGCTTTTTACAATGATTCACCAAGAGATCTTTAAAGGTCCATATTAGATGTCCAGGCTCCTGCATTTTTCTGTATTTAGTTTTTGCTGAATGTTAATTAAAGCTAATTCGCTCTAATTAGGCCTGACGATTCACTAAAGAGAGAACAACTCACAAAGACTGGGTGGCCGAGTGGTAACGCACTTGCGCTCGGAAGCGAGAGGTTGCGAGTTCGACCCTGGGTCAGGGCGTTAGCAATTTTCTCCCCCCTTTCCTAACCTAGGTGGTGGGTTCAAGTGCTAGTCTTTCGGATGAGACGAAAAACCGAGGTCCCTTCGTGTACACTACATTGGGGTGTGCACGTTAAAGATCCCACGATTGACAAAAGGGTCTTTCCTGGAAAAATTGTATAGGCATAAATAAAAATGTCCACCAAAATACCCGTGTGACTTGGAATAATAGGCCGTGAAAAGTAGGATATGCGCCAAAATGGCTGCGATCTGCTGGCCGA
>NC_090256.1:57793497-57838497 GCF_037325665.1 Littorina saxatilis | reverse complement strand
ACAGCCATAATAATATTACATGATGTATAATATCATATTTCAGCATATGTGAATTACATGTCATCATACTAAACTGTCATACATTTTTATTCCTACATTATTCTGATTGATCACAACCAAACCTACTATCATTGGACACATCCAAATGCAAGCGCCTGTTCTTGACAATTTAGATCAGTGCAATTTCCTGGGTCGGGCTTTGCCACAGACACTCACGGTTTGGCCTGTAGGTAAAATGTACAATGTATTTTCTGATTTGTGCACAAAAGCTTTTTTTCTTTTTTCTTTTTTTTAACATAACAATGTTTAATGTCACTGTATGTTTAAAAGACCATGGTCATATTTGTAAAAAAAATGTTAAATTAGAAAATAAATAACATTTTGGTTCATGATTTTTCCTACACCTGTGCTAAAAATAAGAAATAAAAATGTCGGGTATATAAGTCACTCAAATACAGCTAGGTATGAATGGCTCGGTTTGAGTTTGTTGCAGTTGACCCTGCACAAAGCGACATATCATGTTTTTGTTGAACAATTTTGACGTCACCCCTCCCATAGGGTGACGTATTTCACAACTTCCTGTGTTACACAAACTCTGTGATGACCAATTTTGACGTCACCCCTCCCATAGGGTGACGGATTTCACAACTTTCTACAGATGAACAATTTTGACGTCACCCCTCCCATAGGGTGACGGATGTCACAACTTCCTGTGTACACAAACTGATGACGTATTTCACAACAAAATGGCGCTGCCCATGGTCAACCTCGAAACTATCCGTATAGAATGGGGGCGTCCTCGCCCCCATAATGAAAAATTGATAATAAACTTCTATTCACCACATGTTTGCTTTTTACGGGACTGGCATACTTGAAAGGGGTAAAATTCAGGAACAGTGCCCAAAATTAATTCGCTCCGTCAACGGTCTGCCATGTGATCTTATTTATGTGCTTTGAACATTTAAGTACAGTTTTAGTAATGAATGGAGTTTCAAAGTCATAATTACTGCTTTTTACCACGGTTTAACTATAACTTCCAATAAAACATTCTTCTACGGTTCTCATCGTCTGCAACTGACATATCATTTCGATCTGTTAAAGGTGGTCGTCTACATTTTTGCTTTTTTTTCAATAATCTTATGGTTAGATTTCACTAAAACGTTATGTCAGATGATGAATGAACCATGGGGAAAAAAGTTATAGAAAAAAAAAATATATGTAAAAAAAGATTATTTTTGGGGGTAGCGTGACTCACGCTTCCAATATTTTGTTTTCTGTTTGCTGAGAACATGTGTTTTGCCTAAAAAATACGGACCAATCAAATTCATGTCACTATGCTTATAGCCACGCCCAAACAAGTGCAGCAACAGTTTGACACTGGAGCGCTGTCCACGCTTTTTTTTAAACGCACGAAATGCACGGGATTTGAGAGGAGTTTTGCGCTTGGCATTTTCCAAATAAGGATATCCTACTATGAGTACTACGCTGGAATACTACAATGAATTTTCAAACGGCTACACTGGCTTCGTCTTTCCTGATCGAAAGGGGGTGTATTGTTGATATTTGTAGATAATAGTCTCTGCATTTTAATGGTCAAATGGCAATAAAAATGTAGACAAGGACCTTTAATATCCGTATAACCAGAGACTGCTTACGTGACTTCGATAATACCGTATTACACAATTCCTTGCAAAACACGTGCTGACCTAAATCACAGAAGCTCAGGCCGCTTTGTTCAGCCAGTCCTCCGTTTCTTAGACGCTAGATTTGGCGAGTATGGCGAGGAAGTAACGTTTCTTAGGCAATTCTCGCCGCGAGGAAATCTAATTTAGCGAGCTGAACTGAACTGCACTGAACCTTTTTTTACAAGGACGCATAATCACACACACACACATACACACACACACACACACACACACACACACACACACACACACACACACACACACACAAGGAAATAGGAAAAGCGGGGGAAGCAAAGGTCGAACTGACCTAAATCACACAAGGGGAACGACAGTCACAGCCATTGGGCCTTTCAGTCGCGTTGCACAGTTTTAGTTGGACGACCCTTCCGCTCTACAGCGTGTTTTGCACCTCACAAAATAGACATTACTAGTTGTTCCTTATTTGTCAAATATCTGCATAGCTCAGTGGTTAGCGCTGCAATGCGGTTCCTGCATGAAGTCGCTAGTTCGAGCCCCGTCAATGCTATCATTTTTTAGTGTATTTTTTTATGAATCATGCGCGCTTTTCCTGTTCAGTTTATAAAAATTTTATGCTTTAGGGGGGGGGGGGGGCAAGTTTTTTGCTAAACATGCAGGCAGTGCTCATTGATATGAATAGATCGCCATTCAATACTCAAATACTGTAACATGTTAATGTCTTCATAAAAACAAGAATAAATGCTTTGTAGTGCCAGGCGGTTTAAAAAAACCAATCTAATTCACAAAAGTTCTGAATTGCACTAAAACCATCAAGACTTTCTGAGAAGTCACTCACTGAAACAGACGCAGCACGCCCGCGTGCTTAAACACACACACACACACACACACACACACACACACACACACACACACACACACACACGCACACATACACACACACACACGTACACACACACACACACACACACACACGTAGTAACACACAAACACACATACACACACACACACACACTAACTCTCACACACTCTCACAGACACACACCCACACACACACACACAACCACACATACTCACACACACACACACACACACACACACACACACACACACACACACACACACACACACATACATACAAGCAACATAAGAACAGATCGAGCGCTGTAGATAAATGAAGAGGTATACTTTTTCATGCAGATTGCGGACACCTTGCTTTAAAAAAAACACCTTTTGTTGTCACTATCATTTTTATTTCTTCTAAAATGTGCCGTAAAGATTATCCCGCGTACAATGTTCCAACACTCATGGCTGGTCCAAATGGTATTCGCCTTTAAACACGGGCACCACTGTATATACAGTAATAACGCCGTTTCAAATACTTTGCAATACATGTAACCCAAACAAAACATGTGTCCGTACCCCTTCTTTTTATCAAAACACAGCTTCGGCCCTTGATGATTTTAATCAACCAAATTTCTCCGCATGCAATTATTCACTGGCATATTTAATACACTTACAAGTCGTACATGTTACTTATTTTTACTGTTGAGTTAAGCACCGTGCGGTGTGTCAACTGATTCCGTTCATCCACCGGATGTTTCCGTTCATCTGCAGGATGTGTCCGTTCATACAGCCTCATTTTCGTCACTTGCTTCGGGAAAAACGTTGTGGTAAGTCGTGTGGGCAGCGCGCTTGTGTGATATTGAAAGAATAAGGCAGCGAAATGGTTGGGCTATGTGTACGATAAGTACCAAGGTGCTAGTGAATCCTAATAATAACACACGCGGGCCGAACGTGGCAAAATTGCCTGATTTTTTAACATTTTCTTGTTTTTCTCGCTCTGTTATCGCATCTGACCCCTGATTTGCACATGATCACCAAAACCATTGCCTGTTACGACATTTCCCTTGAACAGAAGTTTATAGAAACCCATGGCCTTTGTACAATCACTTGTCTTTTGAAAACATGCAGATTCCGTTCATACCCCATGTTTCCGTTCGTACAAAAGTGCATGTTTCCCTTCGTACGAAAAGCGTTTCCGTTCATACACATTCGTTAGATCAGAGTGAAACAGGCCCCCACTACAAGTTCTGTGTATTCCAATCGTCTTCAAATAGCACAAAGTACGAATGCATGTGATATTGTGAACCATAAGATTAATTGAATTTGCATAAATCAGTTTTGTGTCCGTTCGTACTGATTGTGACGGGAAAATGTGTCCGTTCGTACCACTTTCATCAAATTGTTTCCGTTCGTACGCTTTTCATGGCGTTTGTGATTTTTGGTAGAAAGCTTGTGCAATTAGCATTTTAGAACCCCTAATTCGACTTATGTATAACCCATAATGCATGTTGTTCATAAGTGCAACAACACGCGACTGTGGCTTTTCTGGTGCAATACCATCCCTGTTTAAAATCTTACTGAAGAGCAAACATTT
The DNA here is from genome assembly GCF_037325665.1 of Littorina saxatilis. Lineage (NCBI taxonomy): Eukaryota > Metazoa > Mollusca > Gastropoda > Littorinimorpha > Littorinidae > Littorina > Littorina saxatilis. The sequence goes on along the minus strand of NC_090256.1, from coordinate 57,834,396 downwards.
TGTTAAGTGTGTCTTCGTCCAGTTTCCTTACACAATGTCATTTCAAAGATCTGAACTTGTGTAAAACCTGTTCAAAATATGTACTCTTTATTTCTTCAAATTTCAGATGTGCCACTCAGAAAAAAAGCAGATGCTGTGTGCTAAAATCGTTATAATCAGGTGAAATGTTAAATGTATCTTACGAATAGCAATTTAACAAAACAAAACTAACACTTGTTTTAGTGAGGGAATACGAAAGGTAGGGTTACCTGTTTGCATAACTTTTTGTTTGTTCGTTCGTTAGTTTGTTTGCTTATTTGTTTGTTTGTATATGCGTTTGTGTGAGTGCTTAGACTTAGTGTGCTTAAGAAGCGAATCTTTCTTCCGAAAAACCTGGCCACACTGCTTGCAGCTATACGTCTCCGGGACGGCTTGCGGTGAGCAGCTGGCGACATGCCGATTGAGGCTTTGTTTGAACTGGTATTCTTTATCACAATAGGCGCATGTGTAGAGTTTGACACCCTCATGGCGGCTGATGTGGGCATGATAATCCCCTTTGATTCGAAAGCCCTTTTTGCAGGTGTCACATGTGTAGGCCCAGCCTGGGTCTGCTGCATGTTTGTACGGAACGCGGATCGTATGAACTGATGCATCAAATTGATGCATCCGAAACCAAGATTTGATGCATCATTTTCACAATTTGATGCATCATTTTCACAAAAGGATGCATCATTTTCACAAAAGGATGCATCATTTTCCAAAACTGATGCATCCGATACGAAAATGATGCATCCTTTTAGAAAACGATGCATCATTTTGATGCATCACTTTCGGTTTTGTATGCATGCGAAAGATCATTTATTTCCGGTCTTTCCGTAAGAAATGCCTGAGCACGGAAAAACTTGAAATGACATTTTGACGAATATAAACAGATTGGTTAGATAAAACAAAAATAAACGTACAACATACCATTAAATAGGGAACAAGTCAAAGTCACGGCATTATGCATTTTAAGGCATTTTTTGTTTTGTTTGTGGTTTGTTTTCTGTGCACACGAAGTTTTGACGCCCTTGACCTTCGACTCAAACTTTCGTTTTCCGACGTTCGTTTCGCTTCGTATTCCGGTTCAAATTTTGCGTTTTGCTCGACACTTTCCGGGAAAACCCGAAAATTCTGATGCATCCAAACGATGCATCAAATTGTGAAAATGATGCATCTAATTCTTGGTTTTGGATGCATCAATTTGATGCATCAGTTAATACGATCCGCGTTCCGTATGTTTGTTTACTGCATGTATATTTACGTTTCGCTTGGTTGCAAAGATTGCTCCGCACTGATCGCACACATGGTCCGTCTTTTTTAGTGGTGTGCTGGTGGCAAGCGCCGTTGGCTCTGTACTGATTTCAACGTTGCCACTGATGTCCAGTGTACTGGCGTAGATAACTGCCTCCTCAAGAACGGAAAGATGCACAGCCATCTGAAAGTAATCTAAAAACAAGTCGCATAAGGCGAAATTACTACATTTAGTCAAGCTGTCAAACTTACGAAATGAAACAGAAGGCAATACAGCTTCGTCAATCGCCGTGACAAGGAAAATGCTCACTTTTCACGTGCAAAACGCAGTGAAATTGACAAGCCGGTAAAGCGCGGTAGCTTCTATTGCGCGAAGCAGGAAAGTACGCTTTTCTGTATTCTTTTTAATTTGCTGAGCTTGTTTTTGTATTCAAACATAACATATCTATATGTTTTGGGAATCAGCAAACAATAGAGAATAAGATGAAATCATTCTTGGATCGATTTTAGCATTATCAGATTTTGAATGACCAAACTTCTTTTTAATTTTTTTTAAGCTTTGAAGCTGAAATGCAATCCCATAGTACGGGCTTCGTCGAAGGTTGCCTGGCTAAAGTTTTAAAATCAATTTGATAACAAAAATTAGGGTGTGACAGTGCGACCTCAACTTTTACAAAAAGTCGGATATGACGTCATTAAAGACATTTATTTAAAAAAAAATTAAAAAATGCTGGGGATATCATACTCAGAACCCCTCATGTAAAGTTTCATGAAGATCGGTCCAGTAGGTTTCTCTGAATCGCTCTACACAGACACAGACACAGACACAGACACACACACACACACACACACACACACACACACACACACACACACACACACACACACACACACACACACACACATACACCACGACCCTCGTTTCGATTTCCCATTCATGTTCACACATTTAGTCAAAACTTGACTAAATGTAAAAAGGACTGATAGAGCCTGGATAATGTTTTTTCTTGATTTATCTAAATTCTGCTCATGATTATCACAGATGAAGCAAATGGCATGATAGGAGTAAATACAAATGTACATGTTAATTAGTTCAGTCTTAGTTGCCGTGCTGCAAAGCAAGCACAACTACATAAATCAATCTTCGTTCTTACCAAAACACCCAGAAAGCTCCGTCACCGAACACATTACTGAAAAGCGTACGAACGGAAACAATTTGATGAAAGTGGTACGAACGGACACATTTTCCCGTCACAATCAGTACGAACGGACACAAAACTGTTTTATGCAAATTCAATTAATCTTATGGTTCACATAGGTCCAATATCACACGCATTCGTACTTTGTGCTATTTGAAGACGATTGGAATACACAGAACTTGTAGTGGGGGCCTGTTTCACTCTGATCTAACGAATGTGTATGAACGGAAACGCTTTTAGTCGTACGAAGGGAAACATGCACTTTTGTACGAACGGAAACATGGGGTATGAACGGAATCTACATGTTTTCAAAAGACAAGTGATTGTACAAAAGCCATGGGTTTCTATAAAGTTCTGTTCAAGGGAAATGTCGTAACAGGCAATGGTTTTGGTGATCATGTGCAAATCAGGGGTCAGATTCGATAACAGAGCGAGAAAAACAAGAAAATGTAAAAAGAAATCAGGCAATTTTGCCACGTTCGGCCCGCGTGTGTTATTATTAGGATTCACTAGCACCTTGGTACTTATCGTACACATAGCCCAACCATTTCGCTACCTTATTCTTTCAATATCACACAAGCGCGCTGCCCACACGACTTACCACAACGTTTTTCCCGAAGCAAGTGACGAAAATGAGGCTGTATGAACGGACACATCCTGCGGATGAACGGAAACATCCGGTGGATGAACGGAATCAGTTGACACACCGTGTTAAGTAGACCTGTGTAACGAGATTCTGTCGAAGTAATTCGATGTTAACCCTGCAGACTTTTGTTTTGCCACAATTAACACACATTAATTTTTTTTGTTAGCTGTTTGTTTCCGTGTGGATGTGTTATGATGGATTATCCTCGCAGTAACCATAGATTATCCAGAAAAATCACCTCCTCAGCTAACAGACACAAAGAGGCAGGTCATGGGATAATTGCAATTACCCCCCCCCCCCCCTTTTAAGACACCCTCACCCCACCCCTAATTTAAGACATCTCCCCTTTTAAGGCTTACTTTTGTTCATAATCTCTGTGAGCACAACTCCATTTTAAGACTCCCTCCTTTTAAGACCTGAACTTCTCAGATTGTTAAAGGTCTTAAAGGGGGGTTCCACTGTACTGCATTCTGTTAACTAACGTTGTTTCTGGCCTCGGGTCCAGAGATTCATGTTGTTTCTGGCCTCGGGTCCAGTGATTCATGTTGTTTCTGGCCTCGGGTCCAGTGATTCATGTTGTTTCTGACCTTGGGTCCAGTGATTCATGTTGTTTCAGCAAACGAATTCCGCAGTGACCAATGGCAATGCCAAATCAGTGCCTTGTGAGCTTTGTTCAGTATTGCAATTGATCACCGAAAATGCTTTGGAATAAACATGAATAGAGTAAAATAAAACAAACGAAAGGAGAGTAGAGAAATGAAACAAAGTTAAAAACTAAAATAAAGATAAAATACCGCACTGGCATGACTTGAACCTACGACCAGAGACACAGATAGCATGTCTCTGCTACGACCTAACGACTCTTACATAACCACTGCGCTAGAAAGAATTCCTGCTATAAAGGGCAAAACTAAACATTTTCTCTAGGAAAATTCAGAGGCAAAGGCACCCGATATTGAACTCAGCACAGACGGGCGCAGTGGCGTGGTGGTAAGACGTCGGCCTCCTAATCGGGAGGTCATGAGTTCGAATCCCGGTCGCTGCCGCCTGGTGGGTTAAGAGTGGAGATTTTTCCGATCTCCCAGGTCAACTTATGTACAGACCTGCTAGTGACTTCACCCCCTTCGTGTGTACACGCAAGCACAAGACCAAGTGCGCACGGAAAAGATCCTGTAATCCATGTCAGAGTTCGGTGGGTTATGGAAACACGAAAATACCCAGCATGCCTACTCAACGAAAGCGGAGTGAGCTGACTATGCTCTCAGAGTATAGTGTGGGGAACCCAAATGGGCAGACGAGCTCACACGTAACCAGAAACATTCTGGAACGCTGAAGAAGAAGAAGAAGAAGAAGAACTCAGCACATTACAGAAGAGGAAATTTTTTTCTTAAAAAAAATGCTTTAGAGTATTTTTGGCAGCAAGATAACGTAACAAAGCAAAATCATGTTTGGTTGTCTTTATAGTATCGTTTCTTAAACATATATAGTGTTCCCAAGCTGTATTGCAACTTCGAAGGGTCTGTCAGTGTTCGTTTGCTTTCAGTGAATGATTTAGGTCAGGCGCTCACTCGGTTTGATATTCAAGTGGAAAACGAGGAATGACTGTCCTTTTTTTTGTGTGTGACTTTTCCGTCTGGTAGACACTCGTTTTGATATGAGTTTGATACATATTCCTTAAATCTCTGTTCTCAAATATTGCCTTGAAATGGTTAGCTGTTGGCAAGACGTGAATAACTGGGAGTATTTCAACACTGACACCACAGACTGAGGACCAAACAGTCATTTCTTCCTTGCTTGTTATCACTGCTGACATCGAGCAGACGACAACCGGAAACTGGAAGAGGGAGTGCTCATTATTTCAGTCCGGAAATTGCTGATTGAGCACATCGTTGAGACGGTGACACTGTTGGAAGGCATTTATCTGCCCTTCAATTCAAGGTACAATTCCTTTGCCCTATCCCGCTTGATACCGCTGAAAGCAGTTTTTGTCCGAAAATGAAAAGGCTCGAGGAAAGGTTCCGACCGTCCGGTTTTTCTCAGAAGTAGTTCGTCTGTTATTACACCGCTATGCCCCACTGCCTCACTAATGTATATCAGACAATGTTTCAAAGACCCTTCAGAGTCAAAACAGTGGGTAATCTTTGCGTCTCTCTCTCTCTCTCTCTCTCTCTCTCTCTCTCTCTCTCTCTCTCTCTCTCTCTCTCTCTCTCTCTCTCTCTCTCTCTCTCTCTCTCTCTCTCGTGTCACATCACTAGAGAGAGAGAGAGAGAGAGAGAGAGAGAGAGAGAGAGAGAGAGAGAGAGAGAGAGAGAGAGAGAGAGAGATCAAATCAAATCAAATCAAATCAAATCAAATTTTATTTTTCGAGGGTTGTGGCATAAGCAATACAACGAGCTTTTTTTCAACCAGCCGTCGCCCAGAGAGGGGACTAATCTAATCACATATTTACACGGATATTAACGTAGAGAGAGAGAGATCAAATCAAATCAAATCAAATCAAATTTTATTTTACGAGGGTTGTGGCATAAGCAATATAAACGAGCTTCTTTTCAATCAGCCCTCGCCCAGAGAGGGACTATTCTAATCTTGAATACATATATATATATATATATATATATATATATATATATATATATATATATATATATATATATATATATATATATATACATACGTAAAACAATTACAAAAGATAAGCAAGGCAGAGAAACTATTCACATGACTATATACACGTTGTAGGCTATACATACATTCTTGCGTTATGAAACACTGATGCTTTATGGACAGATATGATCAATATGAAAATAATCAGAACGAAGTCTTCCATCACTGTGACTTTTCGTAATTTGACATTAAATGTAATGAGAGGTGTTTTTTGAAAGTATTGAGACTTGTTGGGACTCGAACTGATTCCGGGAGAGAATTCCACAAAACGCTGCCAGAATAAGCTAAACTTGATTTAAAGAGATCTATCCGCGGAATGGGGACGTTGAATTTTCGGCTTGGTTTGGCTTTAAATTTTGTAATGAAAGCACTCGGTGCATGGCCGGAAAGGATTTTGTGAAGGAGCACGCCTTTATTTGATTTAAATTTTTCTTTTAAAGGCAAAATCTTAAGTTTTTTATAATCGTCGAAAACAAGACTGGATTGTTTTAATAGAACTGATTTTAGTGCTCGTCTGTGTAGACTGTACAGTGGTTTTAAAATGTTTGCACTGGCAGAGTCCCAGATGGTCGAACAATAATCCGTGATGGTTTGTATGTATGCATTATAAAATAATAACCTTGAGTGTGGATCAAGAAAGTGCTTTATTCTGTTCAACAAATATATTTTCCTCGACACGGTTTTGCACAACGATCTAACATGATGGGTCCAAGATAAATTATTATCGATATTTACTCCCAAAACTTTGTGATCTCCTACTTCCGCTATTGCATCGTTGCCAATTAATAAGGAATGAGGATTATTCTTGATGTTTTGTCTTTTTTGCCTTGTTGTAATTAACATGTATTTGGTCTTTTGGGGGTGAAGACTCATGTGGTTATATTTTGTCCAATTAATGAGATCATCTACACTGTTCTGCAATGATAAATAAACTTTGTCTAATTTTTTATCAGAAGTGTGTATGGTCGTATCATCAGCAAATAGTTCACAATCATCATTAACACTAAAAGGAAGATCGTTAATATACAGAGAGAAAAGAAGTGGCCCAAGGACAGAACCCTGGGGGACTCCATATAACACCGGTCTTTTACTTGACATAGTGGAATTCACGCAGACGGATTGCTCTCGTCCGGCTAAGAAAGATGAGAGGAGGCATAGGGTTTGGGGTGACAATCTATACTCAGCTAATTTTCTTAAAAGTAACTCATGATTAATGACGTCGAATGCTTTTGCAAAATCGACGAATAGGAAACCACAGAGTTCATTATTATTAATGTTGCTAAGCAAGTTTTCAAGAAGGTTTATTAATGCTGTGTGGCACGAATGATTTACTCTGAAGCCTGACTGATTTGAATGAATAAGGTCGTATTTCTTCAAATGTGCGGCCAAGTGTGTATATATGTGTTTTTCAAGTGGTTTGGATAAAACAGGAAGAATCGAGATTGGTCTGTAATTGGCGGGGTCAGAAGAATTACCTGATTTGAATAGCGGGATTACTTTTGCCTCCTTTAATTTGGCGGGAAAGTCAGATTTGTCCAGGCACAAGTTGTAAACGTATGTCAGAGATTCTGCAATAAAAGGGGCAGACAACTTCAAAATTTTCCCATCAAGATTATCTAGACCATGAGTACCAGTTTGTTTTAAGCATATCAGATAATGGAAGACTTCGCTCACAGATAACAGGGGGATGTCTAAATTATGTGTAATATTTTTTGAAACACAAAACTGTTTCAACTTGTCCAGATTATTCTGTTTTGATCTATCATTTGTGATTATTTTTTCAACAATAGAAGTGAAATGAATGTTAAGATCATCCGCAGGTACATCAATGACAGAAGATTTTACGGTTTCTTTACGTGTCAACTGGTTGATCACTTTCCAGATGGCTTTTGAGTTTTGTTTCGTATTTGATGCAGCGAGCTCACGGTAATATTTTTTGCGAGCAGCACGTTTCATGGACGTTACTTCGTTTCTCTGCTTTCTGTACTCTTCTTCTCTGCCATTACGTTTAAGAAAATCGCGGTGATTAATCGCACATTGAATGTCGTGTGTAAGCCATTTTGGTTTTGGGTGTTGCTGCACACGAGAGGTTCTGAATGGTGCATGTTTATCATATACTTTTATAAACAAGTTGTACCATAATTCAAATGCTTCATCGGGGTCAGTATGATTATAAATTGTTGAAAAATCTGTACAACTTAAATCAGAAAGAAATGATTCTTTATCAAGTTTTGAAAATAGCCTATACGTTATGAATTTATGCTTTCGTTTGGGGATTCTAACCCCTTTTTTCGACCATGTGAGGCATATTGGAAAGTGATCACTACAACCAATACTTGGAACTGAGGTTTCAATAATGTTAGCCTGAGTTGACACACATATATGGTCTATAAGCGTAGATGAGGTAGCTGTAACTCTTGTTGGAATCGTTACTAATTGTTGTAAATTATGAAGGGATAACTTTTCCATCCAGCACTTGTTGGGTTTCAGAAGATCAAGATTAAAATCGCCCAAAGAGAGAGAGAGAGAGAGAGAGAGAGAGAGAGAGAGAGAGAGAGAGAGAGAGAGAGAGAGAGAGAGAGAGAGAGAGAGTTGTGTCGACACTGGTACAGTGCTACCTCCGTGCCATGCCAGACTGACTCTTCTAACTAAACTGCAGGCAGTGTTGCAAAATGCCATAACAAAAACCGTGAACTGTCATTTCCTGACTTAGCATCTGAGTCAGACGCGTCAAGAACGATGCATTATTCTGTTTTCTTCTCAAGAAAATCGCGGAGTTCGACTACCCCCTACCCCCTCCCCCTTTGAAATGAACCGTGTGTGTTTATTCAATAAAATGTCTTACGTCTTACCGTCTCTCTCTAGTGTGTCAGACCAAAGGTGGCAAGAAAACGCTGCTGGCTGAAAGTAACGAGTGTATGCTTGTACTTGACTGTGAAATGTTTGGAGCCAGAACGTATGACGTAATACCAATCGCAGCGGCAAAAACCCGTTTCAGAGGACATGAGACAGGACATGCTCTCCCTACGGAGCAGCAAGTGAACTAGGGCTGCTTCAAAGAAGAATGAATTGAGAAACTAAACACAGACTTGCACGACTATGTGCATGTGATACGAACATTCCTCGAGACTGTAGAAAGACTGTACATGTCACTGCATTTGTGTTGTTATAAACAGATGGCCTATAGCTATTACATTTCTCTCTCTCTCTCTCTCTCTCTCTCTCTCTCTCTCTCTCTCTCTCTCTCTCTCTCTCTCTCTCTCTCTCTCTCTCTCTCTCTCTCTCTCCAGTCACGACCTCTTAATTTAAATCTTTCTCTGGAATCACAACCTGTTCAGCAGGTAACGGAACATCGTGTTTCAGGTGTGATAGTCGATCAAGAATTAAAATGGCAATCTCATGTACATTATATTTGTCAAAAAGTATCCAAGAATTTGTTTCTGCTATCAAAGTTAAAGCAATATGTCGATATCGCAACACTAAAACTATTTTATCATGCCCACATCTTATCCCATATTAATTACGCATCAACTCTTTGGGATGGCGTCTCTGACATTCACATGAAAAAATTAAACTCTCTACATCGTCGGGCAGCTAAAATCATGTTAAATGGTCCACAATTATCAGCTGATTTGAAGTTAAAGAATATAAACTACCTGCCGCTAGTTAAACAGTTACAGTTTAATAAGACTGTAATGATGTACAAAGTATAATCATGGCGAAGTGCCCAACTATATTCAGGACCTATTTCACAGAGTCACCGAAAGGTACGGGTCTATCAATTTTCTACCACCAATACCCAGGATTGATTTGTTCAAAACTAGTCAAGCCTTCTCTGGCTCTATGGTGTGAAACTCCATTCCGTCTGTAATAAGATCATTAACCTCACTAAAGAGTTTTAAACAAGCTATGCATAATCATTATATGTCTACCTAGATGGCTACAATTGGCAAAGCTATATGAATTACAAAAATATGTTCTTTATTACATGTATTATGTGGAATTTATGTTGCGATTTTCCATCATCATCATCATCATCATCATCATCATCATCATCATCATCATCATCATCATCATCTTCATCATCATATTCATCATCATCATTTACACCATATAATCATTGTAAGCATTAGTGTAAACGTTGGTATTGTGTGAATTTTACCGTCGATCACTTTACATGTGTAACCTCAATTAACATGTTGCATGTTTCGCTTTTGATTTGTATGTTGCTTACTTTGTCATTTTGTTGTTTGTGTTTATTTGCTTGTTTGCTTACTTGTCGATTGTTTGCTGGGTCGTTCGTTTAATTTGTTTATTTGTCATGTTGCTTTACTTGTTTATCATTTATTAGACATTTGTATTAGAAGTAAGGACCGGTTGTAAGAAAAGGCGTCGCCTTAAACCTCTATCCTTGAAAAAATAAAGTTCCATCTCTCTCTCTCTCTCTCTCTCTCTCTCTCTCTCTCTCTCTCTCTCTCTCTCTCTCTCTCTCTCTCTCTCTCTCTCTCTCTCTCTCTCTCTCTCTCTCTCTCTCAACTCTTGTCGTTATGTTCTAGTTTTGGTCTGTGTCTGCTAAATGGTTTTTGCACGCCCTCTTCGTCTAAGCATTTTACATACATATCCAGACATGGAAATAGTGTAAACGACTACTTTATCATCTCAGAAGAGTTATCATCCCTCTGCCTGGGCTTGACCGTCGAAGAGAGAATTGAATCCCCCCATATGCCGCTATGCTTAACACTTATAGGCCCCACTAACAAGAACACAGGGCAAACAGAAAACGAAACAAAGAAAGGGGTACGAGTTAAGATGTCATGGGATACACATAAAGAACATGAGGTAAGAGAGCTTATTGACTCGGAACCATTCGCTGGTAAACTCGAAGAGGCGGGGCAGATGATAAGTGGGGATATCGATGGATCAGTAAAGTTGTTCACCCGTGCCCTTAAGGAGGTAACTAAGCCAATGGAAATTACTGTTAAGAATGGTTCTGTTTCGGTCGGTGAGATAAACAAATGGTTTGACTTTGAATGTCAACAGCATGGTATACGGAGAACTCGGTAGATTTCCCCTATCAGTTCTCGCTGCTACCAGATGCGTTAAATACTGGTTGCGGCTAAATCGCCTCCCCAACACAAGATATGTAAAAATGGCCCATGTGATGATGAGGAACATGGCAGACAGAGGGACAGACAATTGGTCCGCTAGGGTCAGGAACCTCCTATGTGAAAATGGGTTTGGACATGTGTGGACGTACGGCTATGTCGGCAACGAAAAACACTTTATCAAGGCTTTTCAACAACGCCTAAAAGACTGCTTTACCCAGAACTGGCATAGTAAGCTAGAAGACAGTGAGAGGTATGACACATACAAATTGTTTAAACCTGACTTTGGAAGAGAAAGGTACCTTGACCAAATAGACAATCCATATATTCAAAAAGTGTTCACAAAATTCAGACTTGGGGTTTCACCCTTGGTGTGCAACAAACAAAGATACTCTGCAAACGGTTCCCATGTTTGCCCACTTTGCAGATACCCTCACGAAAACGAGCACCACTTTCTTTTTAACTGCCCAGTATACTCTGATATAAGAGAAACTTACTTGGGAAATGTCTTTGAAATTGGTCAACTCGAAAACTCGTCAATGCAGATACTACTAACACAAAACAAAAGTAGGTTGTGGGCACTCTCCCGGTATACATTTTATGCATTCAGGCATCGACAGCAACTGCTAGGCTAAAATGAATGTGTGTAAATGATTTCCGATCGATATGTTTCAACCCTTAGCACTGTATATGCACTTGTTCTTACTTGTTTCTGAGAGAGTATACATTGAAATGGAAACTCTACTCCCCCCTTGTACAAACACAACAGTGTGGTTTACAATAAAAATTCTGAGTTCTGAGAGTTCTCTCTCTCTCTCTCTCTCTCTCTCTCTCTCTCTCTCTCTCTCTCTCTCTCTCTCTCTCTCTCTCTCTCTCTCTCTTTACCGTCGATCACTTTACATGTGTAACCTCAATTAACATGTTGCATGTTTCGCTTTTGATTTGTATGTTGCTTACTTTGTCATTTTGTGCTTACTTGTCGATTGTTTGCTGGGTCGTTCGTTTAATTTGTTTATTTGTCATGTTGCTTTACTTGTTTATCATTTATTAGACATTTGTATTAGAAGTAAGGACCGGTTGTAAGAAAAGGCGTCGCCTTAAACCTCTATCCTTGAAAAATAAAGTTCCAACATCATCATCTCTCTCTCTCTCTCTCTCTCTCTCTCTCTCTCTCTCTCTCTCTCTCTCTCTCTCTCTCTCTCTCTCTCTCTCTCTCTCTCTTTACATGTGTAACCTCAATTAACATGTTGCATGTTTCGCTTTTGATTTGTATGTTGCTTACTTTGTCATTTTGTTGTTTGTGTTTATTTGCTTGTTTGCTTACTTGTCGATTGTTTGCTGGGTCGTTCGTTTAATTTGTTTATTTGTCATGTTGCTTTACTTGTTTATCATTTATTAGACATAATTTGTATTAGAAGTAAGGACCGGTTGTAAGAAAAGGCGTCGCCTTAAACCTCTATCCTTGAAAAATAAAAGTTCCATCTCTCTCTCTCTCTCTCTCTCTCTCTCTCTCTCTCTCTCTCTCTCTCTCTCTCTCTCTCTCTCTCTCTCTCTTTCTCTTTAATTTATAACCATGTAGTATCCCTTCCTTGTCAAGCACAAAGACCACAACGTGTACCTTTGTAGACAAGTCAGAGAACTGATATTCAGGGTCACCAATAACTACACAGAAAGGTTAAAATATTTCAAAGTGCCAATAAGAGCAAAAGCAAAATAACAATCACTTTATGTAAAAGCTACAAACAGAAAATCAAAATACATTTAGTCTAAACAACAGAAACTATTGGAACAACAAGCAAAACAAGCTGGAATATACCAGGAATATGACTGCACCGTGTTTAACGTGCAGCTCCTGTGCGTGTTATACCATCAGACTAGCCTCTGTGCTTTCTCAGCGGAGGTCAGGCACAGTCGATGGCGGTTATAGGACGACCTCTTATAAAAGTTGGTCTTTGCAGATATATTTTCTTTTCATATAGCTTATAATAATACAGGCCCATATGTGCTTCTTAACTGCGATCGCCGAACGTCCGTGCAAGACTCAAGGAGAGAAGGGATCGACGAACCAGTCGATGACAATGTTGCTGACGCTGACACGAGCACTGGCATTTTTGACCTGGTATTCGTGCATTCTGACGCCACCCTTTGACGTCACCAGGACCGCCATCAGCTCGCACACTACGCCGTCCATCCTGGCCGGGCCCGACATCTGAGCAGCCACGTGAGTCTGGTACAGCTCCACAGCGCGGGTAGTGAGGAGCGCGTATGTGCCGTGCAAGTTGGAGAGCCCGATCTGCAAGGATGCCCCGTTCTGGACGGCCTTCTGCAAGTCGGCCTCGGTGGTGACACTGAACACGAGCCGCCAGGGCCGGGTGTCGACGAAACAGGTGACGGATGCGGTGTAGGATGTCTCGTAGTAAGACTGTCTGCTCTGTGGCGCCGTGCTGCACGTACTGACCTTGCCGTCAGTGGAGGCCTTCAGTCGAACCGTCTTGGACGAGGTGTTGGAGAAAGGTCCGGGACTGGCCGGGTCCAGGTACACCGCTGCCCCGAACGTCACCGTGTGCCCCTGTACCTCCACCTGGTCCACGTCAAATGACAGGTCGTCCACCACCACACGCACGCGATGAACGTTGAGGATGGCGCCGATCAGGTGGGCGACGCTGGTCTGGCGACCAGTGCGGTCAGCGGAGGCCGGTGTCCAGCATGGGTCAGCGTTCATCTCGTAGCCCTTATTGCTGGCAAATAGTCTGGCCCTCTCTGAACCAAGGATGAAGTCGTGCGTGTGTAACTTGCCGGTGAATGGGTCTCGCTTGATGTTGTGAAACCGGGGCGGGGTAATCAGCTCGTTCGTTGCGCCGCCATCCAGTTTTCCCGTAAGCGCGCACTCCCACTCAAACTTCTGAGCGGCGACGACCCTGGCGCTGGCGTTGAAGTACACGGCGTTGAAGGTGAGAATGGGCTGGCCGGCAGACAGCGCGTTGAGTAGGTCGTCCAGGCTGCCGCCTTTGGCGTTTCCCACTCGTCGTACTTGTACACTACGTGAGGCACGTGCGGCAGGCGCGCGAACCAATCCATGGCCAGTGTCTCCTCTGTGGCCTGCCCCGTGTATTCTGGCACTCGCTGCACGCGGCTGTCCTGTGTGATGGCGTGCAGCACCCTGAGAGGGTCCGCCGTGAACTTGTCCCATGCCTCGGTGTCCTGTACGTGGCGGGTCTGGGCCGTCCAGGTGCCGTCCAGGCTGGTCACCTCCAGCAGCAGGGAGGACGAGGTGGAGGGCTTGTGCCGCAGTACTCGCAGGTTCCCGCCCAGCGAGTGTAGGCCGATATCGCTGACAATCTGCTTGCTGCCCGTCGCCGTGCTTCCCTCCTCACACCGTATAACCGGTTGATACGAAGAAACTACCCACGCTCCGGTTTAATCCATTTCAGCTCTCACGCGGCGGCAAAGCGAGGTGAGTTGCTCCACAAATTGCATCATAACTTTCACAAAAAGACATTTTATCGTATTATTGTTGTTTGCACTTTAGCATAAGAAGTATGCGTACCATATTCCAGAATTATTTTATTATTTAAATGCACTTGTAAAAGGGGAGCAGAGAATATTGACACATTTCAAGCGTTCTGCGCCAAAATTTTGACTTTTCATTGTTATTATGGAATATTTAATGCAAGTAAAAGATCATAGTCAACGGGAAAGTCAAGATTAATCAATTCTTGATACATGAGTGTACTTTTTGGTCTTTGAAAAGTTGCAATTCGATTACATGTCAAGAAATCGCGTAGCAACCCTACAAATTGCCCGTTGATACTCTCACGCTTGCTTTATTTTGAAAGGTTGCGACTCTCACGCATACTCGGTTGCGACTCTCACGCAGTTTTTCAAATGGAAAACGGAGAATATTTCATGTCTTAGCATGTTTACCTGCTTGGATTTGATGCAAAATCTCTTATGTAGTCTCTTAATGTTTAAAACCTCTCTCTCTCTCTCTCTCTCTCTCTCTCTCTCTCTCTCTCTCTCTCTCTCTCTCTCTCTCTCTCTCTCTCTCTCTCTCTTGATGATTCTTTTACTTCCCTTTACTTGTTTTGCCTTGCATGCTACACACGTCACGTATGGTATTTCATGTTATGATGGTATACCATATTTTATACTTATATACTGTTCAAAAAAAGAAACGCATAGTTGCTACTTGCCAAATTTGTTTTATTTTTCGAAAAAATTAACAGAAAATCCAATATTTAGATTATTTGTTTGAAATTTGGTATGGACACAGTTGAATGCACACACAGTTCATTTGCATCTTCAAATCAATCAGTCAATCAATACGATTGGGTGCCGAGGCTGTCAGGTCAGTAGGGGGTGTGACTGCCTTGAGCAGCAACAACTGCCCGGCACCTTCTGGGCATGGACTGGATGAGATGCCGGATATCTTGCTGTGGGATGGTGTCCCACTCCTCCTGAAGTGCCTGCAATAGATCGCGGTGATTTGCCGGCGCTTCTTCTCGCCTGCGCACACGTCTGTCCAATTCATCCCAGAGGTGTTCTATCGGGTTCATGTCTGGCGACATGGATGGCCAGGGAAGCACCTGGACATGGTGGTCGGTGAGGAACTGGGTGGTGAGTCGTGCTGTGTGCGGGCGAGCGTTGTCCTGCTGGAATATGGCATCCTGGTCAGCCAGAAGAGGAAGGGCGTGTGGGCGCAGAATTTCCTCCACGTATCGCTGGGCAGTTATGCGCCCTTGGACGTGCACCAGGGTGCTCCTTCCAGCGGTATTGATCGCCCCCCACACCATGACGCCTCCACCACCATGAACGGGTGCCTCATCCACACAGTTGGGCGCGTAACGCTCGTTTACTCTCCGGTAGACCCTCCTCCGACCATCATGTCGCTGGAGCAGGAAGTAGGACTCGTCGCTGAACCACACGTGTCTCCAGTGATTCCGGACGGTCCAGCGAAGGTGCTGGTTGCCCCACTGCACTCGGTTCTGGCGATGGCGGCGGGTGAGGACAGCTCCTCTGTGAGGTCTGCGAGCTCTCAAACCAGCTTCATGCAGGCGGTTCCGCACGGTCTGGTCCGATAATCGGTGTGGCCCGGGGAGAGCCTGGACAGAAGATGAGGCCGACAGGAAACGATTCCGGAGGTGGCGGAGCCGTATGAAGCGGTCGTGAGCAGCAGTTGTCGCCCTTGGTCTTCCCGCTCGTGGCAAGTCAGCAACGGAGCCAGTGGCTTGAAACCTGACCCACAGTCTACTGATGGTGCTCTGGGACACGTGGAAGTGCCTGGCGATTGCACTTTGACTTTGGCCTGCTTGTAAACGACCCAATGCAATTTGGCGGTCTTCTCTGCTCAATCGGGCCATCTTTCGTCGCTGAATTGTCGTCTGATTTCTTTGTGGCGAACAATCCGCTTTTATGGGTTTTGGAAGACATGGTGAGAGCTCAATATTCCCCGAGTTTCACGAGATTACACTG
The DNA here is from genome assembly GCF_037325665.1 of Littorina saxatilis. NCBI lineage: Eukaryota > Metazoa > Mollusca > Gastropoda > Littorinimorpha > Littorinidae > Littorina > Littorina saxatilis. The sequence continues at coordinate 57,818,038 of NC_090256.1, read as the reverse complement.
AAGCATGACGAGTGGTCATGCCAAATGAGCAATTTTGACATTGTAGCCACTAATAACGCATGCGTCACGTGCAGAGCTCACTTGTGGCAATGGACGAAAGGTCGACGACCAGATAAACATTTTCTGCAGTTTGGTGGATATCCTTGTAGCCATATAACTAAATTAACCAAATATTACAAGCTATGCGTTTCTTTTTTTGAACAGTATATCATGATTGTCTTACTGGATTTGTGATCCACTGTTGAATTGAGTGCACGTGCCATGAAACATGTCAGTTTGACAGACAGGGTCCCGCCAGCATTCATCCACAAAGCATTGATTGACTTGCGGATCTGGTCTGTTTCAGAATCAGAGTCGGCAAAGGCAAAGTGATTGACACTTAAATTGAAACTGACGTGAGTGACACCAGCGTTGGAGAGAGCATGTTGCGTCACTGAGATATGTTTTTTACACAGTCACTGGGTCAGAACGGCAGAAATCCAAAAGTGTATGGACAACCTGCAGGACTTTTCAACGTTCGAGAGAACCCAGTCCTACCACGGAAGAAGAAGAAGAAGAGGAAGAAGAAGAAATCAAGTGAGGACGAAGATCTGATCAGAGACCTGACTAACTTCACTGAGACAAAGAGTAGGAGAGTTTCTAATGAAATCAACGAGCCGAGCCAAAGTATTAGTATTTCGGGTTTACATATTTACTCCACAATCCACTTCCAAACATGCCTCTTATACAGTTAGAAATGTAGTTAAATATAGTTTTTGATCGTGAACAAGCAGAAATTCAAGTGAATCATGTCAAGAAAATCACCATGATCCTTGTTTTTCCCAATAACAGAGGATCTGCAACAGTGTGGGTTTTCTCGGACATTTACATTATCAAGGGTGTGTTAGGGTATGAATGACAGCTCATACTGTCTGTAAAGAGGCGGTACACCCCGAGTTTGCCGAAACTACAATAGGGGAAAAGGGAACATAACAACTCTATGATGGGGAGAGGGGTCATGTATATATGTGTGTGTGTGGGGGGGGAGAGAACAGGAATCAGTGGCAAAATACCGGACAAACAAAGATTGCCTGCATAAACCAGTAAATTGTTGTTGTTTTTGCTCAAATAAAGCAAAAATCATTCGTGAGAGTCTCAACCAGAGAATAAAAATTTGCGTGAGAGTCTCACCCTACCGAGCGTGAGAGTATCAACCGGCAATTTGTAGGGTTGCTACGCGATTTCTTGACATGTAATCGAATTGCAACTTTTCAAAGACCAAAAAGTACACTCATGTTTCAAGAATTGATTAATCTTGACTTTCCCGTTGACTATAATCTTTTACTTGCATTAAATATTCCATAATGACAATGAAAAGTCAACATTTTGGCGCAGAACGCTTGAAATGTGTCAATATTCTCTGCTCCCCTTTTACAAGTGCATTTAAATAATAAAATAATTCTGGAATATGGTACGCATACTTCTTATGCTAAAGTGCAAACAATAATAATACGATAAAATGTCTTTTTGTGAAAGTTATGATGCAATTTGTGGAGCAACTCACCTCGCTTTGCCGCCGCGTGAGAGCTGAAATGGATTAAACCGGAGCGTGGGTAGTTTCTTCGTATCAACCGGTTATACGGTGTGCTCCTGCTTTGTGCTGAACACGCGCTCCCACGATCCTTCGCACTACAGAATACAGAATACAGGTGAGAATAAGAAAAGCAATGATGATAAGCTTAAAGAACGTTTATTCATTGGAAAAATATCAATCAGACTTTTGGGGGATATTTTTGTGTATCGATTGATGGCATTCGTGCGTAAAATAGCCTAATGGTACCAAAAAGGTGGTGCACCAGCGTGATAATGGTGGTGCCAAGACATGATGGAAATGCTAGAATGGGAATGGTGGTGCCTGAGGGAGGTGTCAAAGTAGGAATTGGAATGCCAGGGTTGTGGGCAGGATAGTCGTGCAATGGAGGGTATATTGATAAGGGGGTATTGCTTTTTTTTAATATAAAATAAAAAAAACAAAAGCCCAATTTATCTTTTAACGCAAAAAAGGCATCATCAAATAGGAACTGAGAAGAAGAAAAAAGCATAAGTGTGATGTTATTGTTTACTGTTCATGTTGTTTTATGTGTGTCATTCACTCACGCTCACTGCAGATTCATGAGAAGTAGTTCAGTTTCAACATTGTATTGAGGTATCCATCTTGCAGGAAGTACAGCCATAAGGAAAGGGAAGATACTCTCAGTAAGCACAATATAACAGTATCTGCTATAGCTCAGAGGTACTTGATTCCTGGTGTTTCACAGATTACATCCCTCTTCTTTAGATAAATGAAAATAACATAACTCCAACTTCGCTTTAACCAATAACTTAAAAACTGGTAAACCTCACTTTAACACTAAAATGAACATAATCAATTCCAAAGAATTATTTATCACTTTCTGATAATGAAATAAAACAATTATTTCTGAACGTTACTTTTAAAGAAATATTGCATCTTAAACATGGACAATTACAAAGATCTTCTTTTTGTCGATCACACCAATTACAAAGACAACTTTAGCGATTATAACACTAACTGCAATAATACAAAAAACCCGTTGCTCTGAAATAAAGAAAACTGTTCACTGAGACTTCTGTTGTCATTGTTCATAATTCTTGTCTCTGTATTGCTTGTCTCTGCAAAACTTGTCTCTGTAATACTGAATACACAGAACATATGAAATAAATCAAAACATGTTTGTCATGTCGTCAAATGTCAAATCATCAAATGCTTTCAATGAGTCTTTCTGGCTTCTTGATGCTTCTCTGGGGCCTCTGATGTGGAATTGGTGTTGGTGCTTCAACTGCTGGCTGAGTAGTGTATGGAGGTTTTGCTGCTGGTTGGATGTGATCATCATTCTGCTCAGGTGTTGTGGAGATTGGAGGTGGTGTTCTGGTCTCGATGATCTCAGGTTTGTCATAAAATCTGACATGTCGTTCTGTTGGCTTCTGCAGGTTCATCAGGTGTCTTCTGTTTCTACGATAGGTTGCTCCATTGGGTGATTGGACAACGTATGATCTTGGTTCGTTGCTGGGTTGTATGACGGTTGCTGGTGTCCATTTTCCTCCTTCTTCTTTCTGCATCATGACAGGTTGACCTTTTGACAGTGGTGGGAGACTGCGTGTTGCTGTTCTGTCATGGTACATCTTCTGCTGCTGTTGACGCTTTTCTAGCTGCTTTCTGACTTCTTTCTTCTTGGACAGGGTGTTGGGAATAACAGAGGGAAGGTTTGCTTTGATTTTGCGAGAGTATAGGAGTTCAGCTGGGGATGGGAGTGTGTGGTCGATGGGAGTAGACCTGAAAGCAAGAAGTGCTATGTTGATGTCAGTGTTAGGAAACGCTGCCGTTGCTGAACTTTGGTTCAGTTTTGTGTGTTGCATGTAGTTGACTTATTTGTACTTTGTGGGAAAGTACCGATATTATATTTTGTAAACACAATATTTATGTTTGGACGAGAATGCAGGTGAACTTTCTAGTCCTGTCAAAACAAGTTGTTTACCACGTTGTTTTCGTGGCGTTCGCTCGGATTAAGTGCGTCGGCGCTTTTGATGTACGTCACAGAGAATGTCACTATTCTAGTCCATTTGTATCATGTTCGGTCTGGAATATTCTCGAGATTGAGTATTTACTATATAGGCCAGCGCGATTTGTATGTTAAAAAAGCTTCTACTTTGAGTTCTGCTACGATGTGCAGTTGTATGTATGGAATGCTTAATAAATCCTCGAACTCAATTTGACGAGTTTTTGTCTGCTGCTGTGAAGACGGGCCACGTAGAATAAAAGAACACAACTATACGACATTTGAGAACTTCGTCAATCTCAAGTGTCGTGTAACAGTCGTCTACCTTCGGGGCTGTGAAAGAATACAGACGAACGCACCGGAAAAGACCAGAATGGCTGAGTTCTGGGCAAAAGGAGTTGAACTGGGACTGAAAGGCAAGCAGCTGACGGAGTTCGTCAAGTCCCAGGAACGACTGATAGCGCAGCGTGAAGAAAGAGAAGCACAGCGCGAAGAAAGACAAGCGCAGCGTGAAGAAAGGCAAATAGAGCTGAAACGCTTAGAGCTCCAGATAGAAATGGAGACGAAGCGCTTAGAGCTCCAGACAGAAATGGTGCGTATTCAAAATGAGCACAAGGCACCACGCCAAAGAGATAACCAGCAGCAAATGCTACACAGGGCACCGAAACTTCCAGCATTCGCTGACGGGAAGGACCAGATCGACTGCTACCTTGCAAGATTCGAGAGGTTCGCTGAGAGTGCTAGATGGCAGCGCGACGACTGGGCGATTCAACTCAGCGCACATTTGACTGGGGCAGCACTTGAGGTCTACACTAGACTCTCAAACGATGACGCCAGAGACTATGATGTACTGAAGGAAGCTCTGTTGCGTTGCTACAACTTCACTGAAAGGGGCTACCGTCAACGCTTCCGCGAATGCCAGCCATTGTCTGGAGAGACACCGAGCCAGTTTGTGGAGCGCCTGTCGTCATACCTGCAGAAGTGGGTGGAGTTATCAGGTGAAGAGCAGTCATACGAGAGTCTGCGGGACTTGATCGTGAAGGAGCAATTCCTTAATGCCTGCCCGAAGGACCTGGCGACCCGCTTGGAAGAGCAAAAACTGCGGGGTTTGAAGGACATTACTGATGCTGCTGAGCGTTATCTCATAGCTCATGGAAGGACCCTGGGGACGTCAAAGTCAACGACACCTTTCCAGAAGAGCGGAAACCAGGGAAACCAACCTGTCAAGGGACAAACGGAGTCCGCACCATCATCCAATGAAGGGCAGAACATAACGTGCTTCCATTGCAAGGCCAAGGGCCACCGAGTCGCCAACTGTCCCCAAAAGAAAAATAACGGACATGACAATGACAAAGCGCAAGAACATCGACGGAGATATTACGACAACAAGAGGCAAACGAGTGGCTCGAACCAACAAGTATGTGCGAGCAGCGTCATACTTCCAAGGGCTGCCCAGCAAGTGGCTACACCATGGGACGTGGAAGAGTGTATATCTAATGGCCAGCTTCTACTCGCCAATGGCAAGTCAATCTCTGTCGTCGCCAGCGCAGCTGTGTCAGTGTCGAACATGCCCGTGTCGAAGGGATTTGTTGAGAAGCAGGAAGTGATTCGGGCTAAAATGGGGTCATCGTCAAAGAGGATCTGGTGCCAACAGAGAAGTTCACTGGTGACTTCAAGTGGACGCTCATGGCTGACAGCAAATGCGTGAAGGCACCAGTGGCAAAGATCTAGATCGATACTCCATACTTCACCGGAGAAGTTGAGGCCGTCTGCCTGAAGAAGCCCTTGCACGATCTATTAATTGGGAACATTGGGGGTGCGAGACGTCCTGATGACCCTGATTTCGAATGGAGAATGGGCTCAGCTCAGCCTGCTGCTGAGGAGGAAGACCCACTGCCATTCGCGAATGAAGATATCAGCGAACTGTTACGAGATGACAGAGCCACTGTGCATCGCCGCGACCAGCCGCAGGTTGTAAGCGCTGTGACGACCAGAGCCCAAGCGAAGAAGAACAAAACGACTACGCCGCTTAGGGTCACCAACAGTTCTTCAACTGCTGTCGTGGACAGGGATCGGCTGATTCAGCTACAGGAAGCTGATTCGACCTTAACAAAGTACAGGAGTCGTCCTGTCAAGGAGATGACTAAGGGCGAAGGCACTGTGCACTTTGAGGTGAAGGCCAAGATCCTGTACAGAGTGTTCCAGCACGCGAGAGTCAACGGAGGGAAGCCATTACGTCAAGTTATGGTGCCTCAACCACTTAGGCGCCAGGTGATGGAGGTGGCCCACGACTCTATTATGGGAGGTCACCTGGGTGTCAAGAAGACATCGGACAGAATCCATGCAGGCTGCGTTTTACTGGCCAGGACTGCATGCAGATGTGACTCGATTCTGCCGATCGTGCGATATTTGCCAGAAAACCATACCTCGAGGAAGGGTCCCGAAAGTGCCGTTACAGAAGCTTTGATCGACCGACCTTTCAAGAGGGTGGCCATTGACCTCATCGGCGAGATCAAACCGCCAAGTGAAGAGGGTCATCGTTGGGTACTGACCCTGGTAGACTATGCAACCAGGTACCCAGAAGCCGTGCCTCTGAAGAAAATTGACACTGAGACTGTTGCCGAGGCACTTGTGGACATTTTCAGCAGAATTGGGGTTCCTGAAGAGATCCTCACAGACCTGGGGACACAGTTTGTCTCTGAATGCATGGAAGAGGTCAACAGGCTGCTGAGCATTCGTCACTTGACTACGACAGCCTATCACCCGATGTGCAATGGGCTGGTCGAAAAATTCAATGCGACGCTGAAGTCCACGCTTAAGAAACTATGCAGTGAGCAGCCAAGGCAGTGGCATCGCTACATCAATGCCTTGCTATTTGCATACAGGGAGGTGCCACAAGAGTCCACTGGATTCTCCCCGTTCGAGCTGATGTACGGGCGGACCGTGAGAGGCCCGATGCAAATACTAAAGGAATTGTGGACGAAAGATGTGGACACACCTGAAGTGAAGAACAGTTACCAGTACGTGTTTGAGTTGCGAGAGAAACTGGAGGAGACTCTCGAGATTGCTAGAGAAAACTTGAGAAAGTCTCAGGATAGCGGAAAGCACTACTACGACCACAAAGCCGTAAACAGGAAGTTTACACCAGGTAACAAAGTGCTGATACTGCTTCCCACTGATCACAACAAACTACTGATGCAGTGGAAAGGCCCATACGAGGTTGAGGCCGTGGTAGGGATCAACGACTACAAGGTGAATGTCGGCAAGAAGTCCAAGATCTACCACGCTAACCTCCTGAAACTGTATGTGGAGAGACCTCCGGAAGCAGTACAGGTCGCAGCAATTGTGGAAGGACCAGCCCAGGAGAAGGTATACCAGACCGTGCGCGACCTGTTGTCACGAGACCCGGTGCTACGCCTTCCTGATACTGCCAAAGAGTTCATCTTGCGTACAGACGCATCGGACGAAGGGATCGGCGCCATGCTGATGCAAGAGCATGGAGGTAAACCGTTTCCGGTCAGCTATGCCAGCAAGAAGCTGTCAGGAGCCGAGAAGAACTACTCGACCATGGAGAAAGAGTGTTTAGCCATCGTGTGGGGAATCAAGAAATTTGAACTCTACCTCCAAGGGGTGAAATTCGTGCTTCAGACTGATCACAAACCCCTCACCTACCTGAACTCTGCAAAGTTTGTAAATAATCGTATCATGAGGTGGGTGATGTACTTGCAGAACTTTGATATGCGAGTGGAATCGATTAAGGGTTCAGACAATGTTGGAGCGGATTTTCTCAGCCGAGTATGTGAGTAAAACTGTGTTCATTCTCCAACAGACTAATGTACATACCTGGATTTTAATCTTTTATGTATACATAATATGTGTACAGGTAGCGTTTCAATGATTGAAAGAAATTAGGTAAATTTCTTCTTGTGTTGGGGGTAATGTTAGGAAACGCTGCCGTTGCTGAACTTTGGTTCAGTTTTGTGTGTTGCATGTAGTTGACTTATTTGTACTTTGTGGGAAAGTACCGATATTATATTTTGTAAACACAATATTTATGTTTGGACGAGAATGCAGGTGAACTTTCTAGTCCTGTCAAAACAAGTTGTTTACCACGTTGTTTTGAGTCGTGGGTTCCTGGCGTTCGCTCGGATTAAGTGCGTCGGCGCTTTTGATGTACGTCACAGAGAATGTCACTATTCTAGTCCATGGACGGTTCATCTAATTTTATTTGTATCATGTTCGGTCTGGAATATTCTCGAGATTGAGTATTTACTATATAGGCCAGCGCGATTTGTATGTTAAAAAGCTTCTACTTTGAGTTCTGCTACGATGTGCAGTTGTATGTATGGAATGCTAAATAAATCCTCGAACTCAATTTGACGAGTTTTTGTCTGCTGCTGTGAAGACGGGCCACGTAGAATAAAAGAACACAACTATACGACATTTGAGAACTTCGTCAATCTCAAGTGTCGTGTAACAGTCAGAGTGAGACTCTTTTGCTTTGGTCATAATGTTCTTGACTGTCTGCACGGTTCTCTCTGCTAGTCCGTTTGATCTTGGGTATCTTGGTGAGCTTGTAGTATGCTGGAATCCCCATTCTTTCCTGAATCTTTGAAATTCAGTGCTGATGTATGGTTTCCCGTTGTCACTGACAAGTTTTTCTGGAACTCCCTGCTCCCCGAAGAGTTGACTGAGGGCGGAGATGATGCCTGTGCTTGTTGTTTGGCCTGCTGTTGCTGTGCGTCGTACGAACGGCATTTTTGAATAGTAGTCGCAAACGACAATGTAGTCGCTACCATCCAACGTCATGATGTCAGTGCCGACTGTGTGCCAAGGTCGTTCTGGAATCTCATGATACAACTAAAATTAGATGAACCGTCCATGAAGATGGGGTTGACTTTTCTGATGTTTCAGGCATGTTTTGCAGGTTTTCACGAAGGTTTCAATGTCGTGACTTATATACACACGTTTTGGCTCTCATACGACATTTCTCTATTCCCTGGTGACCAGAATGAATTGTCTGTATAATGTAGCCTACTGCTTCATGGACTCTGGAATCATGACTCTGTCTCCTTTGAGAACGATGTCGTCCTCAACAGTGAGTTCTTCCTTGAGCGACCAGTACTGTCTGAGGTTCTTACACACACACACACACACACACACAGCAACGTGAAACACAAACAGAGCTGAAAATCAAAGAAACAAAGGCCTTCACACGCACTCACGCACGCATGCACGCGCGCGCCTACACACACACACACACACACAACACACACACAACACACACACACACACACACACACACACACACACGTATTGCATCATTAAGACATTCAGACACTCGCAGCACCAACACAGTACACACTCATATTTATTTCCATTATTTTATTTAGTTTCCGCTAAAATTATGTGGCTATATTTCCAAATCGCACGAGCAGTGACGACAATTTCTCCTGGCACACGTTCATCGTCTGTCAATGTCGTCATTCACAATTTTGAACGACATCAGGGTGCGGGAATCTGAAAGGCGGCCGCGATGATGAACAAAAGTTATCCCGAGTCAGAGGTAAGAAAAAGGCTGCATTGGTTACGGTAATTTTCTGATTGTCTTACATTGACAAGACTTTTAGAGCAGCAAATGGGTATACGACTTTATTGTCCACTCTTTCATTACTGATCCTAAGCAGCACACTCCATTCAGGTTCACTGTCTGGAGACCACCATCACCATGCCAGCAAAAACAAATCTGTCAGGCAGATGATTAAAATGTAAATCTATGTACGCTTTGGTTTCTGCATGTTTCATGATGAGAAAGAATAACCAAAGGAAGAAAAAGAAGCTCGCGAAGGTTCAGTGAATATTACATTTTCTACAAGCACTCAACAAAAATGTGACACCCCCCTCACTCTCTCGAACTCAAACTCATATTGAGTGGGTCGTTTTAATCTATCTGTGCATACAAACCTCTTTGTCTCGCTCCTTTGTCTCATTTTTATCTCAACCCCTTGTCTTTCCCCTTTCTCCGTCTTTCTCTGTCTGTCACTCCGTTTCACTCAACTCTAAAGGTACATTCCTTCCCATGTAAATGATCAAGTACACCACCACAGATCTGTCCTGGCGTTTACTTGGTATGAGAGCATCCTACCACTCGGATACTCCCAAAAAATCAACAGCCTCGCTGTTGTTTCGTTGCATTAATTTCGCACACTGGCAGTTAGAGGGTGACCCCCAAAAATGCAACCCATACACATGCTAAGAACTTCTACACCTGTTGACTGAATTATTTGGTGAACATTAAACTTCAGCTCATGCATGACCAGTCTACACAGTGGCAAGTTTATAAGTCAAGTGTTCTGACTTTTGTGCACTTCCCCCCCCCCCCCCCAAAAATAATCCGTACGAGGTTTTACATTGAGCGGTAGCCTGCATACTTAACTTCCCCCCCCCCCCCCCCCCCCCCCTCAAGATCATCGGCGACCTGAAGACAGGAGTTACACCTAGGTTCAGGGCAATCCCTAGACAGAAAAGCTTTCGTGTCAATGTCATTGACAATTTCGGAGGGCTAATTTGGAACACAATTTCGAGAGGAGGTAAAAGTCGGACCATTTTACCTACCGACAGAAAACTTTGTCGAATGGTCGTGAAGAAAGTGAAGTTCATGCACAACAACAATGAAGATATTCGCTGAACTCAAATGACTGAACAAATGATCGATCGATCCCCTTCGTTGTAAAGTCACACTTGCGCAATGGCGCGCACACAATTCATCAATGACATTAGGGCAATGCTGTATTAAAGTAACTGATTGTCGAAGGTTGTTTATGGTATACATGTATACTAGGTCCTTTAAATAACCCCAAATGTAACAATCTAAAGGACTTATATCTTAAAGGACTATATAAGCTCCCCATAATAAAATAAATAAAAATAAATAAATCGGGTTAGTTTAGCTACCGCTCAATTTCAAACCTCGTTTGAGTCGATCCGTGAATTCGGAATTATTTTTCGAAAGAATACAGATTTGACCTGCAGATTGGCCACTTTGTGGACTGGCCATGCATAAGCTAAATTTAAAGGCACAGTAAGCCTCCCGTAGACCATCACAGATACTGTCAGGCTTTTACACACAGTACAAACACCCTTCCGTTTGAACGCTCACCAAACGGGAACATCCTATGTGCCCTACGTAAAGAGCGAGCGATTTTCAAAGAATTAATTTTGCGGACAGAGTGTCAGAGACAATCGGACCGTGGTGCGTTTTGGCGCTGGACCTAACTTTTAAAATCTAAATGATAAATTGACAGCTTGTTACACAAACATTCTTAAATTATAAAAGAATTCTTTTTTCATCAAGACAAGATCAGTACAATTTGAAGTTTTCAAAGTTTGAAAAAAGAAAAGCCCGGAAGCAGGGTCACGCAAGGTCGTGGTTCTTGTAGCAGACGACGGTCTGAACAGTCAAAAGCCATCGCTAGAGTTCTTGTGAACCACAGCCGTTTGTTTCGTGCATAGTCAGAGGTACTTATACTGTTCAAAAAAAGAAACGCATAGCTTGTAATATTTGGTTAATTTAGTTATATGGCTACAAGGATATCCACCAAACTGCAGAAAATGTTTATCTGGTCGTCGACCTTTCGTCCATTGCCACAAGTGAGCTCTGCACGTGACGCATGCGTTATCAGTGGCAACAATGTCAAAATTGCTCATTTGGCATGACCACTCGTCATGCTTCAGTGTAATCTCGTGAAACTCGGGGAATATTGAGCTCTCACCATGTCTTCCAAAACCCATAAAAGCGGATTGTTCGCCACAAAGAAATCAGACGACAATTCAGCGACGAAAGATGGCCCGATTGAGCAGAGAAGACCGCCAAATTGCATTGGGTCGTTTACAAGCAGGCCAAAGTCAAAGTGCAATCGCCAGGCACTTCCACGTGTCCCAGAGCACCATCAGTAGACTGTGGGTCAGGTTTCAAGCCACTGGCTCCGTTGCTGACTTGCCACGAGCGGGAAGACCAAGGGCGACAACTGCTGCTCACGACCGCTTCATACGGCTCCGCCACCTCCGGAGTCGTTTCCTGTCGGCCTCATCTTCTGTCCAGGCTCTCCCCGGGCCACACCGATTATCGGACCAGACCGTGCGGAACCGCCTGCATGAAGCTGGTTTGAGAGCTCGCAGACCTCACAGAGGAGCTGTCCTCACCCGCCGCCATCGCCAGAACCGAGTGCAGTGGGGCAACCAGCACCGGAATCACTGGAGACACGTGTGGTTCAGCGACGAGTCCTACTTCCTGCTCCAGCGACATGATGGTCGGAGGAGGGTCTACCGGAGAGTAAACGAACGTTACGCGCCCAACTGTGTGGATGAGGCACCCGTTCATGGTGGTGGAGGCGTCATGGTGTGGGGGGCGATCAATACCGCTGGAAGGAGCACCCTGGTGCACGTCCAAGGGCGCATAACTGCCCAGCGATACGTGGAGAAATTCTGCGCCCACACGCCCTTCCTCTTCTGGCTGACCAGGATGCCATATTCCAGCAGGACAACGCTCGCCCGCACACAGCACGACTCACCACCCAGTTCCTCACCGACCACCATGTCCAGGTGCTTCCCTGGCCATCCATGTCGCCAGACATGAACCCGATAGAACACCTCTGGGATGAATTGGACAGACGTGTGCGCAGGCGAGAAGAAGCGCCGGCAAATCACCGCGATCTATTGCAGGCACTTCAGGAGGAGTGGGACACCATCCCACAGCAAGATATCCGGCATCTGATCCAGTCCATGCCCAGAAGGTGCCGGGCAGTTGTTGCTGCTCAAGGCAGTCACACCCCCTACTGACTTGACAGCCTCGGCACCCAATCGTATTGATTGACTGATTGATTTGAAGATGCAAATGAACTGTGTGTGCATTCAACTGTGTCCATACCAAATTTCAAACAAATAATCTAAATATTGGATTTTCTGTTAATTTTTTCGAAAAATAAAACAAATTTGGCAAGTAGCAACTATGCGTTTCTTTTTTTGAACAGTATATAACAAGAAATTCCTCCGAGGTAGGAAAAACACCCCCGTCCTTACCAGAAGTCAGAAGTCAGAAGTCAGAAGAGAGAAAGTCAGAAGTCAAAAGTCAAAAGTCAGAAGTCAGAAGTCAAACGTCAAACGTCAAAAGTCAAAAGTCAAAAGTCAAGTCAGAAGTCAGAAGTCAGAATGTAAACACAGGGTCCATTGCGAAAGGGTACGTCGAGGTAGGAAAAACACCCCCGTTGGACAAAGGGAAATAACCATTCTCACTGCCACCAACTGAGAAGGTTATTTCCCTTTGACCATTAATATGTCACTCTTAATCTTAATCCACCAATAACCGTGTGTTTGACTGGTCCCAATTTTTGTAAGGACCGTCTCAGGAATGTATAGAACCTGTTCACCAAGTTTGGTGACGATCGGTCCGTTCATTCTTGAGATCTATATGCGAACACAAACACACAAACAAACAAACAAACAAACACATCCAGTGAAACCTATACACACCCCTATACCGGGGGTGTAATAACGTGCTATTGCAGATAAGCTCACAGCGAGTCGCATTCAAATTACTAACTGACTACATTGTGAAAAAGGGAAACTTGATCACACGGGTTCACGATGGCTCAGGGGTAAGATTCTTTGAAAATTGCTCGCTCTTTACGGAGGGCACCTAGGATGTTCCCGTTTGATGAGCGTTCAAATGGAAGGGTGTTTGTACTGTGTGTAAAAGCCTGACAGTATCTGTGATGGTTTACGGGAGACTTACTGTGCCTTTAATGTACACCGTTATTAGCATTTGTATGGGTTTTTGACTCACATGCGAAGCAAAAGTGAGTCTATGTACTCACCCGAGTCGTCCGTCCGTCCGTCCGTCCGTCCGTCCGGACGTCCGTCCGTCCGGACGTCCGGACGTCCGGAAAACTTTAACGTTGGATATTTCTTGGACACTATTCAGTCTATCAGTACCAAATTTGGCAAGATGGTGTATGATGACAAGGCCCCAAAAAACATACATAGCATCTTGACCTTGCTTCAAGGTCAAGGTCGCAGGGGCCATAAATGTTGCCTAAAAAACAGCTATTTTTCCCATTTTTCCCATTTTCTCTGAAGTTTTTGAGATTCAATACCTCACCTATATATGATATATAGGGCAAAGTAAGCCCCATCTTTTGATACCAGTTTGGTTTACCTTGCTTCAAGGTCAAGGTCACAGGAGCTCTTCAAAGTTGGATTGTATACATATTTTGAAGTGACCTTGATCCTGAACTATGGAAGATAACTGTTTCAAACTTAAAAATTATGTGGGGCACATGTTATGCTTTCATCATGAGACACATTTGGTCACATATGATCAAGGTCAAGGTCACTTTGACCCTTATGAAATGTGACCAAAATAAGGTAGTGAACCACTAAAAGTGACCATATCTCATGGTAGAAAGAGCCAATAAGCACCATTGTACTTCCTATGTCTTGAATTAACAGCTTTGTGTTGCATGACCTTGGATGACCTTGACCTTGGGTCAAGGTCACATGTATTTTGGTAGGAAAAATGTGTAAAGCATGTGAGTCGTATGGGCTTTGCCCTTCTTGTTTGTTTTGATTTTGAGGGGGATCTCGTACAAACAAATCAGGAAAACAAACTCTGCACAGAAGGCGCGCAGGCTGTGGATTATTGGTATTAAACCAATTGGAAGGGTGCTCCTATCCCATGTAAAAGCCTTTGCGGGTTCACGGTGATTTACAGAATAGTCTACAGAGGAAGGAAGTTACCTTTAAGTTACCAGAGGAGCAAAGAATACTTGCACACGATGTGTTTGACTTTGACCCGACAAAGCCTGCAGCCTTGCGCTTCCACGAGAACCACGGGTCCAACGTGGTGCTCAGCAACGACGGCCAGACAGCCGAGAGAATCAATGGACACGACCACGGCATCGTCATGTGCAAGTACCCCATGCTCATCAACAGGCTATACGAGGTACGCGCAGCGTGGATCTAGAATTGTCAGTCTCAGTGTCTTCCTATTGGTGTGATATCCCATGCTCATCAACACGTTGTACGGGGAGTGTGGGTCTAGAACTGTCTGTCTCAATGTCTTCCTATCGGTGTGATACCCCATGCTCATCAACATGTTGTACGGGGAGTGTGGGTCTAGAACTGTCTGTCTCAATGTCTTCCTACCGGTGTGATACCCCATGCTCATCAACATGTTGTACGGGGAGTGTGGGTCTGGAACTGTCTGTCTCAGTGTCTTCCTATCGGTGTGATACCCCATGCTCATCATCATGTTGTACGGGGAGTGTGGGTCTAGAACTGTCTGTCTCAATGTCTTCCTATCGGTGTGATATCCCATGCTCATCAACATGTTGTACGGGGAGTGTGGGTCTAGAACTGTCTGTCTCAATGTCTTCCTATCGGTGTGATACCCCATGCTCATCAACATGTTGTACGGGGAGTGTGGGTCTGGAACTGTCTGTCTCGATGTCTTCCTAGCCTATCGGTGTGATACCCCATGCTCATCAACACGTTGTACGGGGAGTGTGGGTCTAGAACTGTCTGTCTCAATGTCTTCCTATCGGTGTGATACCCCATGCTCATCAACATGTTGTACGGGGAGTGTGGGTCTAGAACTGTCTGTCTCAATGTCTTCCTATCGGTGTGATATCCCATGCTCATCAACATGTTGTACGGGGAGTGTGGGTCTAGAACTGTCTGTCTCAATGTCTTCCTATCGGTGTGATACCCCATGCTCATCAACATGTTGTACGGGGAGTGTGGGTCTAGAACTGTCTGTCTCAATGTCTTCCTATCGGTGTGATATCCCATGCTCATCAACATGTTGTACGGGGAGTGTGGGTCTAGAACTGTCTGTCTCAATGTCTTCCTATCGGTGTGATACCCCATGCTCATCAACATGTTGTACGGGGAGTGTGGGTCTGGAACTGTCTGTCTCGATGTCTTCCTATCGGTGTGATACCCCATGCTCATCAACATGTTGTACGGGGAGTGTGGGTCTAGAACTGTCTGTCTCAATGTCTTCCTATCGGTGTGATATCCCATGCTCATCAACATGTTGTACGGGGAGTGTGGGTCTAGAACTGTCTGTCTCAATGTCTTCCTATCGGTGTGATACCCCATGCTCATCAACATGTTGTACGGGGAGTGTGGGTCTAGAACTGTCTGTCTCAATGTCTTCCTATCGGTGTGATATCCCATGCTCATCAACATGTTGTACGGGGAGTGTGGGTCTAGAACTGTCTGTCTCAATGTCTTCCTATCGGTGTGATACCCCATGCTCATCAACATGTTGTACGGGGAGTGTGGGTCTGGAACTGTCTGTCTCGATGTCTTCCTATCGGTGTGATACCCCATGCTCATCAACACGTTGTACGGGGAGTGTGGGTCTAGAACTGTCTGTCTCAATGTCTTCCTATCGGTGTGATACCCCATGCTCATCAACATGTTGTACGGGGAGTGTGGGTCTAGAACTGTCTGTCTCAGTGTCTTCCTATCGGTGTGATACCCCATGCTCATCAACATGTTGTACGGGGAGTGTGGGTCTGGAACTGTCTGTCTCAATGTCTTCCTATCGGTGTGATACCCCATGCTCATCAACATGTTGTACGGGGAGTGTGGGTCTGGAACTGTCTGTCTCAATGTCTTCCTATCGGTGTGATACCCCATGCTCATCAACATGTTGTACGGGGAGTGTGGGTCTGGAACTGTCTGTCTCAGTGTCTTCCTATCGGTGTGATACCCCATGCTCATCAACATGTTGTACGATGAGTATGGGTCTGGAACTGTCTGTCTCGATGTCTTCCTATCGGTGTGATACCCCATGCCCATCAACATGTTGTACGATGAGTATGGGTCTAGAACTGTCTGTCTCAGTGTCTTCCTATCGGTGTGATATCCCATGCTCATCAACATGTTGTACGGGGAATGTGGGTCTAGAATTGTCTGTCTCGGTGTCTGTTGAATGTCTTCCTGTCGATGTGATACCCCATGCTCATCAACATGTTGTACGATGAGTATGGGTCTAGAACTGTCTGTCTCAGAGTCTGTTGAATGTCTTCCTGTCGATGTGATACCCCATGCTCATCAACATGTTGTACGATGAGTATGGGTCTAGAACTGTCTGTCTCGGTGTCTGTTGAATGTCTTCCTGTTGATGTGATACCCCATGCTCATCAACATGTTGTACGATGAGTATGGGTCTAGAACTGTCTGTCTCGGTGTCTGTTGATTGTCTTCCTGTCGATGTGATACCCCATGCTCATCAACATGTTGTACGATGAGTATGGGTCTAGAACTGTCTGTCTCAGTGTCGGTTGAATGTCTTCCTGTCGATGTGATACCCCATGCTCATCAACATGTTGTACGATGAGTATGGGTCTAGAACTGTCTGTCTCGGTGTCTGGTGAATGTCTTCCTGTCGATGTGATACCCCATGCTCATCAACATGTTGTACGATGAGTATGGGTCTAGAACTGTCTGTCTCAGTGTCGGTTGAATGTCTTCCTGTCGGTGTGTTACCCCATGCTCATCAACATGTTGTACGATGAGTATGGGTCTAGAACTGTCTGTCTCGGTGTCTTCCTATCGGTGTGATACCCCATGCTCATCAACATGTTGTACGGGGAGTGTGGGTCTAGGACTGTCTGTCTCAATGTCTCCCTATCGGTGTGATACCCCATGCTCATCAACATGTTGTACGGGGAGTGTGGGTCTGGAACTGTCTGTCTCGATGTCTTCCTATCGGTGTGATACCCCATGCTCATCAACATGTTGTACGGGGAGTGTGGGTCTAGAACTGTCTGTCTCAATGTCTTCCTATCGGTGTGATATCCCATGCTCATCAACATGTTGTACGGGGAGTGTGGGTCTAGAACTGTCTGTCTCAATGTCTTCCTATCGGTGTGATACCCCATGCTCATCAACATGTTGTACGGGGAGTGTGGGTCTAGAACTGTCTGTCTCAATGTCTTCCTATCGGTGTGATACCCCATGCTCATCAACATGTTGTACGGGGAGTGTGGGTCTAGAACTGTCTGTCTCAATGTCTTCCTATCGGTGTGATATCCCATGCTCATCAACATGTTGTACGGGGAGTGTGGGTCTAGAACTGTCTGTCTCAATGTCTTCCTATCGGTGTGATACCCCATGCTCATCAACATGTTGTACGGGGAGTGTGGGTCTGGAACTGTCTGTCTCGATGTCTTCCTATCGGTGTGATACCCCATGCTCATCAACACGTTGTACGGGGAGTGTGGGTCTAGAACTGTCTGTCTCAATGTCTTCCTATCGGTGTGATACCCCATGCTCATCAACATGTTGTACGGGGAGTGTGGGTCTAGAACTGTCTGTCTCAGTGTCTTCCTATCGGTGTGATACCCCATGCTCATCAACATGTTGTACGGGGAGTGTGGGTCTGGAACTGTCTGTCTCAATGTCTTCCTATCGGTGTGATACCCCATGCTCATCAACATGTTGTACGGGGAGTGTGGGTCTGGAACTGTCTGTCTCAATGTCTTCCTATCGGTGTGATACCCCATGCTCATCAACATGTTGTACGGGGAGTGTGGGTCTGGAACTGTCTGTCTCAGTGTCTTCCTATCGGTGTGATACCCCATGCTCATCAACATGTTGTACGATGAGTATGGGTCTGGAACTGTCTGTCTCGATGTCTTCCTATCGGTGTGATACCCCATGCCCATCAACATGTTGTACGATGAGTATGGGTCTAGAACTGTCTGTCTCAGTGTCTTCCTATCGGTGTGATATCCCATGCTCATCAACATGTTGTACGGGGAATGTGGGTCTAGAATTGTCTGTCTCGGTGTCTGTTGAATGTCTTCCTGTCGATGTGATACCCCATGCTCATCAACATGTTGTACGATGAGTATGGGTCTAGAACTGTCTGTCTCAGAGTCTGTTGAATGTCTTCCTGTCGATGTGATACCCCATGCTCATCAACATGTTGTACGATGAGTATGGGTCTAGAACTGTCTGTCTCGGTGTCTGTTGAATGTCTTCCTGTTGATGTGATACCCCATGCTCATCAACATGTTGTACGATGAGTATGGGTCTAGAACTGTCTGTCTCGGTGTCTGTTGATTGTCTTCCTGTCGATGTGATACCCCATGCTCATCAACATGTTGTACGATGAGTATGGGTCTAGAACTGTCTGTCTCAGTGTCGGTTGAATGTCTTCCTGTCGATGTGATACCCCATGCTCATCAACATGTTGTACGATGAGTATGGGTCTAGAACTGTCTGTCTCGGTGTCTGGTGAATGTCTTCCTGTCGATGTGATACCCCATGCTCATCAACATGTTGTACGATGAGTATGGGTCTAGAACTGTCTGTCTCAGTGTCGGTTGAATGTCTTCCTGTCGGTGTGTTACCCCATGCTCATCAACATGTTGTACGATGAGTATGGGTCTAGAACTGTCTGTCTCGGTGTCTTCCTATCGGTGTGATACCCCATGCTCATCAACATGTTGTACGGGGAGTGTGGGTCTGGAACTGTCTGTCTCAGTGTCTTCCTATCGGTGTGATACCCCATGCTCATCAACATGTTGTACGATGAGTATGGGTCTGGAACTGTCTGTCTCGATGTCTTCCTATCGGTGTGATACCCCATGCCCATCAACATGTTGTACGATGAGTATGGGTCTAGAACTGTCTGTCTCAGTGTCTTCCTATCGGTGTGATATCCCATGCTCATCAACATGTTGTACGGGGAATGTGGGTCTAGAATTGTCTGTCTCGGTGTCTGTTGAATGTCTTCCTGTCGATGTGATACCCCATGCTCATCAACATGTTGTACGATGAGTATGGGTCTAGAACTGTCTGTCTCAGAGTCTGTTGAATGTCTTCCTGTCGATGTGATACCCCATGCTCATCAACATGTTGTACGATGAGTATGGGTCTAGAACTGTCTGTCTCGGTGTCTGTTGAATGTCTTCCTGTTGATGTGATACCCCATGCTCATCAACATGTTGTACGATGAGTATGGGTCTAGAACTGTCTGTCTCGGTGTCTGTTGATTGTCTTCCTGTCGATGTGATACCCCATGCTCATCAACATGTTGTACGATGAGTATGGGTCTAGAACTGTCTGTCTCAGTGTCGGTTGAATGTCTTCCTGTCGATGTGATACCCCATGCTCATCAACATGTTGTACGATGAGTATGGGTCTAGAACTGTCTGTCTCGGTGTCTGGTGAATGTCTTCCTGTCGATGTGATACCCCATGCTCATCAACATGTTGTACGATGAGTATGGGTCTAGAACTGTCTGTCTCAGTGTCGGTTGAATGTCTTCCTGTCGGTGTGTTACCCCATGCTCATCAACATGTTGTACGATGAGTATGGGTCTAGAACTGTCTGTCTCGGTGTCTTCCTATCGGTGTGATACCCCATGCTCATCAACATGTTGTACGGGGAGTGTGGGTCTAGGACTGTCTGTCTCAATGTCTCCCTATCGGTGTGATATCCCATGCTCATCAACATGTTGTACGGGGAGTGTGGGTCTAGAACTGTCTGTCCCAATGTCTTCCTATCGGTGTGATACCCCATGCTCATCAACATGTTGTACGGGGAGTGTGGGTCTGGAACTGTCTGTCTCAGTGTCTTCCTATCGGTGTGATACCCCATGCTCATCAACATGTTGTACGATGAGTATGGGTCTGGAACTGTCTGTCTCGATGTCTTCCTATCGGTGTGATACCCCATGCCCATCAACATGTTGTACGATGAGTATGGGTCTAGAACTGTCTGTCTCAGTGTCTTCCTATCGGTGTGATATCCCATGCTCATCAACATGTTGTACGGGGAATGTGGGTCTAGAATTGTCTGTCTCGGTGTCTGTTGAATGTCTTCCTGTCGATGTGATACCCCATGCTCATCAACATGTTGTACGATGAGTATGGGTCTAGAACTGTCTGTCTCAGAGTCTGTTGAATGTCTTCCTGTCGATGTGATACCCCATGCTCATCAACATGTTGTACGATGAGTATGGGTCTAGAACTGTCTGTCTCGGTGTCTGTTGAATGTCTTCCTGTTGATGTGATACCCCATGCTCATCAACATGTTGTACGATGAGTATGGGTCTAGAACTGTCTGTCTCGGTGTCTGTTGATTGTCTTCCTGTCGATGTGATACCCCATGCTCATCAACATGTTGTACGATGAGTATGGGTCTAGAACTGTCTGTCTCAGTGTCGGTTGAATGTCTTCCTGTCGATGTGATACCCCATGCTCATCAACATGTTGTACGATGAGTATGGGTCTAGAACTGTCTGTCTCGGTGTCTGGTGAATGTCTTCCTGTCGATGTGATACCCCATGCTCATCAACATGTTGTACGATGAGTATGGGTCTAGAACTGTCTGTCTCAGTGTCGGTTGAATGTCTTCCTGTCGGTGTGTTACCCCATGCTCATCAACATGTTGTACGATGAGTATGGGTCTAGAACTGTCTGTCTCGGTGTCTTCCTATCGGTGTGATACCCCATGCTCATCAACATGTTGTACGGGGAGTGTGGGTCTAGGACTGTCTGTCTCAATGTCTCCCTATCGGTGTGATATCCCATGCTCATCAACATGTTGTACGGGGAGTGTGGGTCTAGAACTGTCTGTCCCAATGTCTTCCTATCGGTGTGATACCCCATGCTCATCAACATGTTGTACGGGGAGTCTGGGTCTGGAACTGTCTGTCTCGATGTCTTCCTATCGGTGTGATACCCCATGCTCATCAACACGTTGTACGGGGAGTGTGGGTCTAGAACTGTCTGTCTCAATGTCTTCCTATCGGTGTGATACCCCATGCTCATCAACATGTTGTACGGGGAGTGTGGGTCTAGAACTGTCTGTCTCAGTGTCTTCCTAGTGGTGTGATATCCCATGCTCATCAACACGTTGTACGGGGAGTGTGGGTCTGGAACTGTCTGTCTCAATGTATTCCTATCGGTGTGATACCCCATGCTCATCAACATGTTGTACGGGGAGTGTGGGTCTGGAACTGTCTGTCTCAATGTCTTCCTATCGGTGTGATACCCCATGCTCATCAACATGTTGTACGGGGAGTGTGGGTCTGGAACTGTCTGTCTCAATGTCTTCCTATCGGTGTGATACCCCATGCTCATCAACATGTTGTACGGGGAGTGTGGGCCTGGAACTGTCTGTCTCAGTGTCTTCCTATCGGTGTGATACCCCATGCTCATCAACATGTTGTACGGGGAGTGTGGGTCTGGAACTGTCTGTCTCAGTGTCTTCCTATCGGTGTGATACCCCATGCTCATCAACATGTTGTACGATGAGTATGGGTCTGGAACTGTCTGTCTCGATGTCTTCCTATCGGTGTGATACCCCATGCCCATCAACATGTTGTACGATGAGTATGGGTCTAGAACTGTCTGTCTCAGTGTCTTCCTATCGGTGCGATATCCCATGCTCATCAACATGTTGTACGGGGAATGTGGGTCTAGAATTGTCTGTCTCGGTGTCTGTTGAATGTCTTCCTGTCGATGTGATACCCCATGCTCACCAACATGTTGTACGATGAGTATGGGTCTAGAACTGTCTGTCTCAGAGTCTGTTGAATGTCTTCCTGTCGATGTGATACCCCATGCTCATCAACATGTTGTACGATGAGTATGGGTCTAGAACTGTCTGTCTCGGTGTCTGTTGAATGTCTTCCTGTTGATGTGATACCCCATGCTCATTAACATGTTGTACGATGAGTATGGGTCTAGAACTGTCTGTCTCGGTGTCTGTTGATTGTCTTCCTGTCGATGTGATACCCCATGCTCATCAACATGTTGTACGATGAGTATGGGTCTAGAACTGTCTGTCTCAGTGTCGGTTGAATGTCTTCCTGTCGATGTGATACCCCATGCTCATCAACATGTTGTACGATGAGTATGGGTCTAGAACTGTCTGTCTCGGTGTCTGGTGAATGTCTTCCTGTCGATGTGATACCCCATGCTCATCAACATGTTGTACGATGAGTATGGGTCTAGAACTGTCTGTCTCAGTGTCGGTTGAATGTCTTCCTGTCGATGTGATACCCCATGCTCATCAACATGTTGTACGATGAGTATGGGTCTAGAATTGTCTGTCTCGGTGTCGGTTGAATGTCTTCCTGTCGATGTGATACCCCATGCTCATCAACATGTTGTACGATGTGTATGGGTCTAGAACTGTCTGTCTCGGTGTCTGTTGAATGTCTTCCTGTCGATGTGATACCCCATGCTCATCAACATGTTGTACGATGAGTATGTGTCTAGAACTGTCTGTCTCAGTGTCGGTTGAATGTCTTCCTGTCGGTGTGTTACCCCATGCTCATCAACATGTTGTACGATGAGTATGGGTCTAGAACTGTCTGTCTCGGTGTCTTCCTATCGGTGTGATACCCCATGCTCATCAACATGTTGTACGGGGAGTGTGGGTCTAGGACTGTCTGTCTCAATGTCTTCCTATCGGTGTGATATCCCATGCTCATCAACATGTTGTACGGGGAGTGTGGGTCTAGAACTGTCTGTCTCAATGTCTTCCTATCGGTGTGATACCCCATGCTCATCAACATGTTGTACGGGGAGTGTGGGTCTGGAACTGTCTGTCTCGATGTCTTCCTATCGGTGTGATACCCCATGCTCATCAACACGTTGTACGGGGAGTGTGGGTCTAGAACTGTCTGTCTCAATGTCTTCCTATCGGTGTGATACCCCATGCTCATCATCATGTTGTACGGGGAGTGTGGGTCTAGAACTGTCTGTCTCAGTGTCTTCCTATTGGTGTGATATCCCATGCTCATCAACACGTTGTACGGGGAGTGTGGGTCTGGAACTGTCTGTCTCAATGTATTCCTATCGGTGTGATACCCCATGCTCATCAACATGTTGTACGGGGAGTGTGGGTCTGGAACTGTCTGTCTCAATGTCTTCCTATCGGTGTGATACCCCATGCTCATCAACATGTTGTACGGGGAGTGTGGGTCTGGAACTGTCTGTCTCAATGTCTTCCTATCGGTGTGATACCCCATGCTCATCAACATGTTGTACGGGGAGTGTGGGTCTGGAACTGTCTGTCTCAGTGTCTTCCTATCGGTGTGATACCCCATGCTCATCAACATGTTGTACGGGGAGTGTGGGTCTGGAACTCTCTG
Organism: Littorina saxatilis; assembly: GCF_037325665.1. Lineage (NCBI taxonomy): Eukaryota > Metazoa > Mollusca > Gastropoda > Littorinimorpha > Littorinidae > Littorina > Littorina saxatilis. The sequence goes on along the minus strand of NC_090256.1, from coordinate 57,794,296 downwards.
TCTCGATGTCTTCCTATCGGTGTGATACCCCATGCTCATCAACACGTTGTACGGGGAGTGTGGGTCTAGAACTGTCTGTCTCAATGTCTTCCTATCGGTGTGATACCCCATGCTCATCATCATGTTGTACGGGGAGTGTGGGTCTAGAACTGTCTGTCTCAGTGTCTTCCTATTGGTGTGATATCCCATGCTCATCAACACGTTGTGCGGGGAGTGTGGGTCTGGAACTGTCTGTCTCAATGTATTCCTATCGGTGTGATACCCCATGCTCATCAACATGTTGTACGGGGAGTGTGGGTCTGGAACTGTCTGTCTCAATGTCTTCCTATCGGTGTGATACCCCATGCTCATCAACATGTTGTACGGGGAGTGTGGGTCTGGAACTGTCTGTCTCAATGTCTTCCTATCGGTGTGATACCCCATGCTCATCAACATGTTGTACGGGGAGTGTGGGTCTGGAACTGTCTGTCTCAGTGTCTTCCTATCGGTGTGATACCCCATGCTCATCAACATGTTGTACGGGGAGTGTGGGTCTGGAACTGTCTGTCTCGATGTCTTCCTATCGGTGTGATACCCCGTGCCCATCAACATGTTGTACGATGAGTATGGGTCTAGAACTGTCTGTCTCAGTGTCTTCCTATCGGTGTGATATCCCATGCTCATCAACATGTTGTACGGGGAGTGTGGGTCTAGAATTGTCTGTCTCAGAGTCTGTTGAATGTCTTCCTGTCGATGCGATACCCCATGCTCATCAACATGTTGTACGATGAGTATGGGTCTAGAACTGTCGGTCTCAGTG
>NC_090256.1:57173517-57174557 GCF_037325665.1 Littorina saxatilis | reverse complement strand
TGTGTGTTTGTGTGTGTGTTTTGTGTGTGTGTGTGTGTGTGTGTGTGTGTGTGTGTGTGTGTTTTCGATGTTATGTGTGTGTTCGACGGTGTGTGTGTGTTCGACGGTGTGTGTGTGTTCGACGGTGTGTGTGTGTTCGACGGTGTGTGTGTGTGTGTGTGAGTGTGTATGTGTGTGTGTTCGACGTTATGTGTGTGTTCGACAGGGTGTGTGTGTGTGTGTGTGTGTGTGTGTGTGTGTGTGTGTGTGTGTGTGTGTGTGTGTATGTACCCACTCCCCACACTATGATGAGCTGACTATATTTGCGCCTTGATATTTTATTCATGTTCTTACGTTTTATGCTGTTTATTGTGATTCACCACACCCGAGTTTATCGTAATTGATATGATAAAGTGTTCTATGTCTATGTATTATGTCTAATACACATGCAAACACGCACGTAGGCTACAAAAATCCAATTTTGACTTTGAACTTTATATAAACATACATCCTCTTCACAATTAACGAGGACAAACGTAATTTACAAACACCTAAGTACAACAATTTTTCTGTTTTAAAAATTCGGACACACATTTTCTCAAATAATATGAAATTCGCTGAACTTATCTTCTTTTCACTACACCTTATATCTTGATTCCCAAAAAATGGAGTTCTGCCTTTTTAAATTTACCAGTAACACAAACATTCGCTCTGACCAAACTATTTTTGTCCAGCAGTTTTACCGATACACAATCATTAAAAAAACACACTACAAAAAGAGTTTTAAGTTAACAGACTTCGCTACCACATAAACAACCTTTTTTTTATTGTCCCCAACATTCTGGTCAACAAAATCATTATTATAGACAGTCATTCTATTTAAGGACAATCATCACAGCTTTCGTTCAACCAGTTAAAAACAACAATTATAGTAAAAGCTACAGCGCGATCAACGTTTGCCCATTTACGAACTCGCGATGAGATTTGTTTCTTCTGGTCACCAAGCCTACCGTTTACAAACGCATGCGCACTAATTGGGATTCCCCCAATTTTCTCGACCT